>NW_026005733.1:0-6126 GCF_001458135.2 Marmota marmota marmota | reverse complement strand
CCCATTTATTGATTCTTGATGTTAATTCTTACACCACAGTAGTCTTATTAAGGAAGTAGGGGCCTAATCCCACATGATTAAGACCTACTTTTTCTTCTATTAGATGAAGAATCTCTGGTTTAATTCCTAGGCCCTTGATCCACTTTGAGTTGAGCTTTGTGCATGGTGAGAGATAGGGGTTTAATTTCATTTTGTTGCATATGGATTTCTAGTTTTCCCAGCATCATTTGTTGAAGAGGCTATCTTTTCTCCAATGCATGTTTTTTACAGATAAATTGATGGCATTGGAAAAGATAATGCTAACTGAAGTTAGCCAATACCAAAAAAAATGCCAAATGTTTTCTATGATATAAGGAGACTGACTCATAGTGGGGTAGGGAGGGGGAGCATGGGAGGAATAGATGAACTCTAGATAGGGCAGAGGGGTGGGAGGGAAAGGGAGGGGGCAGGGGATTAGCAAGGATGGTGGGATGTGATGGACATCATTATCCAAAGTACATATATAAAGACACAAATTGATGTCAACATACTTTGTATGCAACCAGAGATATGAAAAATTGTGCTGTATATAAGAATTGTAATGCATTCTGCTGTTATTTGTTTTTTTTAAAAATCAATTAAATTAAAAAAAATAATGCTGTTTTCTCTCTCATTCTTGAAACAGTCTCTTTCCTTGGTTATATACACTATAGTTCTAACCAGTCTTAACCCCTTTTTCCTTTTAATCAACTCTTAAATGTTAGAGTTTTTGAAAGACTAGCCCAAGGACCTCTTCTCTTCCTAGCCCTTACTCTCTTCCTAGATGACATCACCAACCCTCATGGCTTCATTTTCATTTGTGCATAAATGCTTTCAAATTGATTCTTCTGAACTCTAGAAACATTTGTTGTCTCACAATCATATTAAACAATTATATCTAAACTCAAACTCATCATTTTGTCTTCCTAAATCTGCATCTCTTTCAGTAATTTAATAGATGTTCTTCACAATCTTCCTAAATGCTAGAGCAAAAACCCAAGAGTCAAAATATGTTGATTCCCTTACCCTCTGCACTCCCTCCTGCAAGTCCTGTAATGTGAGCAAGAAAATAAAAAAATCGTGCCATAGGAGGTTGTGAAATGAGAGGGGATCGCCAGAATCCAAAATTTAGAGGTGGAAAAGTTTTGGACTGGGAAGTGAAGGTCATTGGATTGAGAAGCTTAAGGCAACCATGAAATTAAAATGTTGGAAGTTTCTACATATTTCTAGAGAAAAGTCCTTAGCTATCTGTATATAGCTAATCAAAGAATAGACATTAGTTCTTCTTAATTAACATTCTCTTAGTGCAAAATATTTTTCCAGGAACTGGTGGACACATATTTCTAAATGATTTCCAGTAACATACAAACAAATCCTGAGACAAATAGTGACATTTTATACTGTTTAGCATTAAATGGCATACCAATTTTTTTCCAATTAGGATAAAGTGATTATTTCCTCCTAACCTTGTCCTTTGACAGTAGAACTAATTCAAAGCTCTGGTCTCTTAGCAACCATAGCTGATCCACAGACTGAGTGTGGATAGTAAATGTACTTATCTGAAAATATTTAAAGTTACTATCTAAACTTCACAGAGCTGTTTCTAAAATGTACTTAAACAGCAGATAGCAAGGTATTTTGACAGAGATAAGAGCACTTTCATCTCAGTTATCATACCCTATTCATAATTTTCATGACAATAAAAATTGATTCCAAGTTTCATGACTGCCCACTCTTAAGTAGCTGCAATGGTAAAACAAATGTTGGCTTGCTTTGATTCAGGAATTTTCATTTTAATTTAATCTTTTATGACACAATAAAATTTTAGTAAATTGTAATTTATGATAGCATTGTTTTCTGCTAGTGACTATATCAGTTGATGCACAAGTACATTCTGATTCAGGATTCAAGTTCTAAACATCTAACTCTAGAGTCACAACCTTTGCTGAAAAATTTCTTGTCACACCCAAGGTTATAAATTACAGTAGTAAGGATCTGTCAAAAATGGCACAGTAAGCTATTTACTGGAAATTTAGTTTCAGCCAAGTGTTTTTGTTTTGTTTTGTTTCCCCCCTTCTTCCAAGCCAGAAATACAAATTCATGTAATTGCTTTCAACATACATCAGTGAGAAGAAGGTCAAAAGTTCTCAAGTTTGATTTTTGTGTTTACCCCGTAGGCTCCAACACTTAGTCAGGGCTTTCAAAATGATTGAATTTGATTTCTTTTTTATCCCTCCAAATAACAAATGTTATAAGTGCTTGGTCAGTAGTTTAAGAAAATTAATAGAAACATCTTACAGGCAATGGGGAAAAAGCATAAAGAACTAGAGAGAAAAGTCAAGCAATTTTCTAACAAGCTTGAGGACAGGACTCACCTGAGAAGGAAATTTATTAGTGAATAAAGTTTGTCCTAGATGTTAGGGGCTTCTATGACCATTTATACTCTTTTGGCTCTATTCAGTCACTTACTTTTCTGTTCCTTTCATCTTTAACTAGGGCATTTTCCAACTCCTTTTTGATACTCTAACTAAATAAGTGAAACTTCCTTACACTTTGGTTGTTCTCTTTTGGCTCACCCAGCTTAAATTGCCTCTAGAACAGACCCAGGTACTCTTCAGACATCCATTAAATATTTATGGCATAGATAAACTCATTTTTCTGAAATACCAGTATGATGTTTCCTTAATGTATCATCTTGTAATACAATACACAATGGTCATAAAACAAAAATATGTAGTTTAACAAATTATTGGAAAACACAAGTATGCCTTTCCTCTACATCAAAACAGATAACATTTGCACCCTATAAGCCCTCCACCTGTCTCTTCCTTATCATAATTCCAATCTATTTCATTCTTGTGACTATTATCCTGATTTTCATACTAAATAATAATCATTTAATGTAGCCTATTTTACAGGGATCATTGTAGCCTAGCTTCTTTAGCTGACTTTGGTGTTTAAAATTTATCTACGCTACTGTATGGAGATATAATTCATTTACTTTCTTGATGTATGGTATATTTGTACCTGCTTCCATTTATTTATCAATCTCATCATTTAGTTGTTACTGTTATGAACTTCTACAATGCTATTGGCAACACTGATAGGCATGTTTCCTGGTGCATATAAGCATGAATTTCTGTGAGTTATAGACACCCCGAGATGGAATTGCTAGACCATGGGCTGTAAAATTTTCAGATTTACGGTCAGACACTATTCAAAAGTGATTTTACAATGTATTCTCCCATAAACAGAGAAGATAATATTCATTGTCCTACATCCTTGTTAATACTTCATAATGCCAAGTGTATTTTTTTAGATTTGACATTCTAATTCATGTGTATTATCAGAAAATTTTAAATTGATATTTATTTATTCATTTGTTTGTTTATTTATTTATTTCATGGTGCTGGGGCTCAAACCCAAGACCTCATTCATGGTAAGCAAGCACTGTACCAATGAGCTATCCCAGCCCAGATCCATATGTTTTATTTTTACTACTTTAAGGGGTGTGTAGTGGCATCCCAATGTGATTTTAATTAGCATTTATCTAATTACCAGTAATTGAGCACCTTGTTATATGATATTGACTATTTAAATTTCCCTATTGAAGATGCAGAGAAAAACTTCTGCAAAATTCAGTACCCATTTATGATAAAAAAAAAAACACTGAAGAAACTAGGGATAAGAGGAACTTGCCTCAACATCATAATGGCTATATAAGATAAACCCAAAGCCAGCCCCATAGTGAATGGGAGAAAACTGAAAGCACTTTCTCTAAAATCTGGAACAAGACAAGGATGTCCACTCTCATGACAGTTATTCAGTATAGTACTAGAAATTCTAGCCAGATAAGTTGGGCAAGAGAAAGAAATAAAAGGGGTAAAAACAGGAAGAGAAAAAGACAAATTACCATTGTTTGCAAATGATATGATCCTATACTTATAAAATCCAAAAAGCTTCACCAGAAAACTTATAGAGCTGATAAGCAAATTTAGTACAATAACAGGTCAACATAACATAAATCAATCACTTTCCTATAAAAATTAATAATGAATTTGCTGAAAAAGAATTAGGAAAACTATCCTATTCACAATAACCTCAATTTTTAAAAAAAATCTTGGGAATAAATCTAAGATGGAGAAAGATTTCTACACTGAAAATTATAGAACATGGAAGAAAGAAATTGAAGAAGACACTAGAAGATAATGGAAAGAACTCCCATGTTGACATAAAGGCAGAATGAATATTGTTAAAATGGCCATCTTGCCAAAAATCAATATACAGATTCAATGAAATTCCTATCAAAATATCATTGACAATGTTTACAGAACTAAATAAAAACAGTCATAAAATTCATTTGGAGTAATAAGAGATCCAGAATAGCCAAAGCAATTTTAAGCAAAAAAGACTATACTGGAGGCATTTCAATACCTTACTTCATATTATACTACAGAGCTATAGTAACAAACACTGCATTTTATTGGCACAAAAACAGACACATAGACCAATGGAACAAATTAGAAGACACAGAAACAAATCCATACAGATACAATCATCTGATACTTGGAAATTGTGCCAAGAACATACATTGGAGGACAAAAAGCCTGTTAAAAAAATGGTGCTGGGAAAACTGTTTATCCATATATAGAAGAATGAAGTTAGATCCCTGTCTCTTACCCAATTCAAAATGGATCAAAGATCTAGGAATTTGACCAGAAACTATGCAACTCCTAGAAGAAAATGTGAGGACAACACTCGAATATATAGGCTCAGACAATGACTTCCTCAATAGGAAATAACACCAAGAATAAATAAAATGGATAGCATCAAATTATAAAGCTTCTGCACAGCAAACAAAAAAAATAAGAATGTGAAGAGAGAATGTACAAAATGGGAGAAAATCTTTGATATCTACTAACAGAGGATTAATATCCAAAATATGTAGATAACTCAAAAAGCATAACACCAAAAAAACTAAACAGACACTTCTTAAAAGAAGAAACACAAATGGCCATGAAATGTAGAACATCTTTAATAATTAGGAACATGCAAATCAAAACTACACTGAGATGTCCAGTTAGAATGGCAGCATTTGTATACAAACAATAATAAATGCCAGAGAGGAAGTAGGGGGGAAAGAAATACTTTTACACTGTTAGTGAGATTGTAAGTTAGTAAACACTATGGAGATCACTATGGAAATTCCTAAAAAGACTAGCAATGCAACTCTCATATGACCCAGCTATGCTACTTCTCAGTATTTACCCTGAAGAATTAAAGTCATCTTACTACAGCAATACATGCATACCCATGTTTATAGCAGCACAATTCACAATAGCTAAATTATGAAACCAGCCCAGATATCCATCAATGGATGAATGGATAAAAAATATGCTATATATACACAATGGAGTTTTATTCAGCCATGAAGAATGCAACTATGTTATTTTCAGGAAAATGGATGAAACTGGAGAGCATTACATTAGCAACATAAGTCAAACTCCGAAAGTCAAGGGTAATGTGTTTTCTGTCATGTGTGGAAGCTAGAGAGGAAAAGGGGGGAAAATTAGGAGAACGTGAATCTAATGAAAATTAAATTAGAAGGGAGACCAGCAGAGTAGAGGAAAGGGACCAAAAATAGGGAAGGAGGAGAGGCAATGGAATAATACTGGGGAACAATGTTGACCAAATTATTTTTTCATATTATGTAAATGTATGAATATGTAACAATGAATCCCACTTTTATGTATAATTATAATGTACCAAAAAATAATATGGGAAAAATCATTGTGATGTACCTGTTCAGGTGTTTTTTCCTATTTCCTCCTTGCATTGTGTATCTTTTCCTTATTAATTTACAAGGAGCTTTTATATATTTAATAGGAATGTTGATCTTATTCATCTACTTTACCTTCACCAGAAGCTGAAAGCACTAACTTGTACCTTTTACTTATATGTGCTTTATGGTCTCAATTTCTCTGGTGGCTCATAGTGACTGGCTACCTACAAAATTGAAAAAGATTAAAGTAATTTACTAGAAACTAATTTTTCAACATAGCAGTTATTCTAATTTCTATGCAGTTCTACTGTCAACACTTTCCTCTC
>NW_026005732.1:0-6126 GCF_001458135.2 Marmota marmota marmota | reverse complement strand
TAAAATTTAAAGTTTAACTAACTCATCCATATAACTAATCAGTAGTTAACATATGGAATTGCAGATACAATGAAATATTTAAATAAGTCTAAAATGTAAAATGGACTTTTCACTATAACAAATAGCCTCTATAAGAAAACTAACTTCAATATTTACTTTTTTATTCTAACTTGTTCCTGAGGGGATAGTGTATTTATGGGAAAGGCAACGGAATGTGTATTATGCAATATAGACATAAAAGTTAGTGAAAGCGTATTGATCTTCATAGATGTACAAACATTGTATAAATGACTTTAATAATTGTATTCAAACAATGTAGTACTCATACAGCCAAGAATAAAATAAATAGAGCTATGATGATAAAATAGGTATATGAAATACATAGTAAATATAAAAGATGGGTTATGAAGTAGCATGCATTTCATGATCACATTCATCATAGAAAAAAGGACAGTGATACAGATATACTATATTTAATCATATCTAAAATGCTGATTAAACTGGTCTTTTCCATATTTGTTTTTAGGCTCATTTCCCATGCTTCTATCCAGCTGGCTTACTTTTTGTTTCAACAAAGGTTTATGTGAATGAATGGGGGAGGAATAGGCAAGGTGTTTCTCTCCTTCTCTTCCTACTGTAGAAAGCACATCCAACAGAAATGTCTCCTGTATGGCTCCCTCTGTGGTTCAAGATCTGCCAATGCTTCCAGTTTCTGCCAGAGAGCCTGGTTCATGTTTACATATAATACCATTTTATCCCTTTTTATTTTTATTCTGAAAATGCATAATATCTGGAAATTTGCCTTTTTAACTTGGAACTTTTTTATAAGTCGTTTTCTGTTAGATGTCTCTATTGAATTTCCTCATATCAGTTGTGTTTCCTTGACTGAATGCAAACTGATGCTCATCTTGTTTGGACATCCTAACTTTTCTGAATTTTTACCACATTTTATCATTTTTATTGATGAGGTAACAAAACTGATTTTTTTTTTACTATTACATGTGCATGTGCATCAAAACTTGCTGAATGAGTATTTGTGGCTTAAAATAATAAGAGAAGACATTATTTTAAAGAATAATGTGCCATCTATATTCTTGTAGTTACAATATACGGAAAAATATATGTACAAGACAAACCATAATTCAACTGTCAGCATTTTGTGCAAAGATAATATAAGAATGCTTTAACCAATTTAATAAAAATACCAAAACCAATTTGTTTTTGCCTATTTTTTACATATAAGTGTCATATATTATTAAATATTTTAACTAATATGCCTGAAAATACATAATATTTATATTGTAAGTGATATGTAAGTTTATATCATTGTTTTACATGACATCATAAACATTTTTTTTCATTGTTCATAAAATAATAGAGCTTCTTAAATTCGATGAAAAATAGTAGGTATATATGCCAAACACTAGAAAGGATTATTTCCAATTTGTATAGACTTTTATTTACTTTATAAGTTGACTACCTTTTTTTTTTTCCAGTACTGGGGGATGGAACCTAAGGCCTGCCACATGCTGGGCAAGTGCTTTACTATTGAGTACATCCCCAGTCCTACTTAATACTTTATTGATTAAATAAAGTGTTAGCCCACTTTTACAATGATAAAGAGTAATTTTTAAAGAAATGATATACATTAAATCAAAATCTGTATCCTATAATCTCTAAAGCTATGAACAATAGAGATTGGTAGTATTCTGGACTTCTTGGTTGCACAGCAGAGTCTGCATTCAAACTGATTTGCTGGTGCTTCTTCTCTGTTATTCTTTGGGATTTAAAACAACCAGTGTTTCCTTTACTCATTTTCTGAGCAACCATTGATTATTAACATTTCTTTTTTTGTGATTAAATATTTTGAAATGGTCTTTTAGTTGACAATGACTAATATATAATGTTATCCAATATAGTCATACTAGCAGAGATAGACTCAAAACCTGAGGAGTTCAGCTGAATACATTAAAGAACAAGTAGATCATCACACAAATATAGAAGAATGAGTGCAGGACAAAAAACTCTGATTCTGAAGGAGGAATCATAACATTGAGATCTCCCAGTAATGTTCTGGGATGTCAAAATGGTGGAATGAGGGTAAACAGGAAGGGATATGTGAAGTACTCTATGAACATTGATTCATTTTCTCTCTATTAAACCATTACAATTTTTAACTTACACATGTTGACTAGGGAAAGAGGCCAGAGCAACTTGAATAAATGACAATAAACCTGCTTAATTGCAGAATGTATACTTCCAAATTTTATCTCCTACAACATATTCTCCTATAATGTACACCATGAAGTAAATAAGGTAACCTAAAATTTTTAATATCAGAATAGAACATTTTTTTCATTTGACTCTTCTCGATACAAGGGACCATCATTATTCAAAAGGGGCATTGAGAAACTGAATGGAACATTCTTCCAGATTAATTTAGTATAACCAATGAATAAAAATCGCACATATTTAAGTATGCAGCCTAATATTTTGATATATATACACATTGTAAAATAATTAGAACAATAAATATAATTATATATCCAGAATCCAACAGTTATTTTTCCCAGAGGTATTTGTGTGTGTGTGTGTGTGTGCACGCACACTACAGAGAGAGAAAGTTGAGAATACTGAAGTTCCATTCTCTTGACAAATTTAAAATGGTCAGTCTTTCATTGTCAACCAAAGTCAGAATATTGTGCATTATGTCTTCTCCATAATCTCACCAGTACTTTTTTTTTGCCCTCTTAGAATAAACATCTTAATAGGTATAAGGTAGTATGTCATTTTGTTTTAAATTTACATTATCCTAGTAATTAATGATATAAGCACCTTATCAGATATTGGTCTGAAAATTTATTTTTTCATTCCATAGGACAGGAAATTTTTTCCTTTGCTGTGCAAGAGTCTTTCAGTTTTATGAAGCCCAGATTGTTTATTTTGTTGCCTGTACTTTGGTTGTCATATATAATCAATCATTGCCCCAAGAAATGTCTTGAAATGTTCCCTTATGTTTTTTCTCAGAGTTTTGCAGTTTCAAGTATTACATTTAAGTCATTGAAACACTTTTTTTTTTGTTCATTGTTGTTCATAGTGTAAGATATGGGTCAAATACAGGATTTGAGTGTGGATAGTAAGTTTTTCCAACACTACTTATGAAGTAACTCTTGTTTTCCTATAGTATATTCTTGTTGCTTTGTTGAAGATTAGTTGACTATATATGGGTTTGTTTGGATTTGTTTCTGGAATTTCTATTTTCTTCCTTAGGTCTATTTGTTTGCTTTTTAGACCAATAACATACTATTTTTATTACTGTAATTTTATAATATATTAAAATCAAACAGTGTGGTGTCTCCAGCTTTGTTCTTTTTGCTCAAGATTGCTTCAGGTATTTGGTGTCTTGTGTGGTTCCATATGAATTTTAAGCACTTTTTAAAAATTTCTATGAAAAATACCATTGGAATTTTTATATATGTGTGTATATATATGTGTGTGTATGCATATATACATATAAAATTATATATTTAGTTGTAGGTGCACACAATACCTTTATTTTATTTTTAAGTGGTGCTGGGAATCAAATCCAGTGCCTCATGTGTGCCAGGCAAGCACTCTACCACTGGGCCCCAGCCCCAGCCCCACCATTGGAATTTTGATAGGGATTTCATTCAGTAAGTTGATTGTTTGGGTGATATAAATATTTTAACAATATTAATTTTCCTCATCCTTGAATGTGGATGGAACATGAAATTTATTTCCATTTATCTGTGCCTTCTTCATTTTTTTCATCAGTTTTTAGCATAAAAATCTTTCACCTTCTTTATTGAATTTACTCCTAGTTATTTTATTATTTTTGATGTTATTTATTCCCCTATGACTGATGTTAAAAGAAAGGGATTCAGCTCTACACCAGTGAATATGATACTAGTAATATCCTTGGGCTAAATGGTATTCCTTCAATAGGATACTTTCCAAAGGTTTTATCATTTAAGAATGTTGTAGTTTTTCAAATGCCTTTTCTTTGTCTGTTGAGAGGATCATCTGATTTTTTTTTCTTTAGTTTGTTAATGTGGTAGGTCACATTAATTTGCATATGTTGGACCATCTTTGCATCCCAGGGTTGAATCTCAGTTGGCTGGGAAAAGCTGAAAGAATCTCTGACATCACTTATTTTAAAACAATCATTTTCAGAATAAAAACATTTTGCTCCAATATAAATAGAAATACCTTGTATTATGTGTATGGTGTTATATAATAAATTAATACAAATATTATCTGACAACAATGTCACACAGCTTTTAAGAATCAAGAATCCAAAATATGCTTAGTCAAGTATATCTGGCTTTGGGATTATGAAGTGGCATCAAACTTCTGGCTTGCCTGAAGTTTTTTGTTTTGACTGGTGTTGAAGAAACTTCTTCCATGCTCCCTCATGTGGCTTCACTAAGAGGCTTCAATTCCTTGTATTTAGGGTAAATGGCCGGTTTTACCACAGATTAAGTGAGCCAAGTGATAGAGCAATCAAGTTGTAAATCATAATCTCTTGTAATCTAAACTCACAACTTATATAACATCAACCTTAGTATGATTTATGTTAAGAGTTGTGAGGCATTTAGTGGCCATTTTTAAGTCTCAATAACACAGAGCCCTGAACTAGGATTCCAAATATTTGAATTAATTGAGGTAGTAGAAAAAGAAAAACCATTATTTTCCTTGTCTTTCCCCAAAACTCCATCATCAAAAACGATGACAGTATACTTGAATAATTCTCCCACCTTAGAGGTAGTAGATATTTCTCTATTTCTCATTCTTGAGAGTCATAAAGCAAAAGAATATTAAGTAGTAAAGAGATACAATGAATGCCCCCCTAAACTTCTGAATTCTTTTGATTTTATCTATTCTCCAGTTAACTCAATGGTTTAACTAGAGAAAGACTATATGAAACCAGAATCCAAGGCAGTTTACTTAGTGGAAGAAGGCGATCAGAATGGCAAAGTCTCCTTTGAGATGCAACACTCTCTGTTCTTGTCAAAAGTTGCAATTATCTTCCTTGGATCTGTGAAATATATTAGCTCTTCAAGAACTTACAAATTTGTTATTAATGTTTTCCTGGGATGTTTTTCTATATACTTCTAAATAGAACATTGTGTTAAGTAAGTTTCTAGGCTAGGTTAAACACTAAAATTCACATATTGTACTTTAGTCAATCTGGATTAGGGTAACAAATAATGTAGTCTAGAATAACAATCAGATTTTTTATTTACTATTGTAGAGACAGAGTTTGCATAGTTTAGTCCTTTCTCTAAATTTTCCTCCTTATGCATGAGTAATAAAATAAGGCACATATTTTCCATTGTATTAAATACAATGAATATATTTACAATAGTTTTATAATCAGTGAGACTTAGAGAAAACAAGATTATTGCTGTGCTTGGCTTTACAGTACAACTAAAGTGGAACAAATGTAGTTCAAATATCACTTGGTCTCTTGTTCATTCATTTTGAGATAGACTCTGTTTTCCCCTTATTGATTTTTCACTGTTCATTACAGGTCACTTTATCTCTCTTTGATTTGTTTCTCTTACGACTTGGCACTTCTTGTAGATGATTCACTTCTTACTAATCGCAATTGCTGGCTATTGACTAAATATGACATGACCACTGAATTGAAACTTTCTACATCATTACAGCTCCATGTTTGTAAGTGCAGTTTTATATACTCCAAATTATCTCTACGTATGACACTTAAAAATGCAGGGACCGATGAGGACAAGCTCTCTATAGAAATAGCTAAAAGCATAATCACAGTTTGTATGTCTCCTAATACTGTAAAGTAAAAAGTTTTGCTGATCTAAAATTAAGTGAAGGAGATGATTCCACAAACATCCCTGTACCTAATAGGTACCTATATTCTTCTTTAGAGGTTTGTAATCTACTTAGTAATGAAAAATAAAATTAATCTATATAGAAAATATTTAGCCCCTGAGCAAAAAGACCAAAGAAAACATTTCTTTCTTTCTTTTTAAAAATACCTTTGTTTTATTTTTATTTATTTTTATGTGGTGCTGAGGATTGAACCCAGTGTCTCACACGTGCCACGCAAGCACTCTACCACTGAGCTAA
>NW_026005731.1:0-6130 GCF_001458135.2 Marmota marmota marmota | reverse complement strand
TATATATATATATATATAATAACACAGGACACAAATCATCTCAACTCAATTAAAAGACATCCATTGGGAGAATGGATTTTTTTAAAAAAAATCTAACTCTATGCCATTGGTAAGAGAACCATCTCATTAGTAAAGATATCCATCAGCTGAAAGTGAAAGGAAGGGAAAAAATATTCCATAAAACTGAAGTCCAAAAACAAATACAAATACCTATTCTCATATCTAACAAAGCAGATTCCAAGCCAAAATTAATCAGAAGAGACAAAGGTCACTACATGCTTGCAAATGGAAGAAACCAACAAGATATAATTATAGTAAATATTTACTCCCCAAATGTCAATGCACCTAATTACATTAAAAAATAGAAACTCTTTGGCATTAAATTATAGATACAGTTCTATATAATAATATTGGGTGATTCCAACACATACTTTTCACTAATAGGCCATTTTGACATAAAATCAATACTTTTTTTTTACTTACATAATACTATGAATCAAATGGAACTGACAGGAATATATAGAATATTGCACCCTAAAACAACTAAATTCACTTTCTTTTCAGCAGCTCATGATTTTTTTCCCAACATAGACCATATTCTAGGTCATAAAATAAATTTTAGCAAATATGAAAACAATAATATAATCCCATGAATCTTATCAGAGCATAATAAAATTAGAAATCAATACTAAGAAAATATGTAGAAACCACATAAAATTATGAAAACTGCATGGAGATTGAAAAATACTCTTAAATGAGAAATTAATATGTAAGAAATTCAAGAAGAAATAAGAAATTCTCAGAAAAAAAATAAGAAAAGATATACAATATATCACCTTCTCTGAGATAATGTGAAAGTGGTTCTAAGAGAAAAGTTTAAAGAATTTTTTAAATTTTTTTTAAATACAGAAAAATAACAAATAGATGATCTAATGCTAAACCTCAAAGTCCTAGAAAAGAAAGAACAAACTAATTTTTAAATTAGTAGAAAGCAGTAAATAATATAGAGCCAAACTTAATAAAATTGATAATAAAAGTGCAACAGAGTTGGTTTTTCAAAAAGATAAATGAAGTTCACAAAGCCTTAGTCAAAACAACCAAAAGACAGGGAAAACCTAAATCAACAAAATTAGAAATAAAAAGGTGATACCATCACAGGCACTTTTGAAATCCAGAGGATCATTAGAATCTGTTTTGAAAATTTATACTCCAATAAATTGGAAAATCTAGAAGGCATTGACAAAATTTCTAGACACAACCTGCCCAAAATGAACCCATAAGATATATAAAACCTAAACAGACTGATAATAAGAAATAAGGTTGAAGCAGCAATTAAAAGTCTGTCAACAAATAAAAGTCCATCCTCAACCAAATTCTGCCATACCTTTAAAGAAGAACTAATGCCAGTATTCCCCAAATTATTCCATGAAATGCAAAATAAGGGCACATTCCCAAATACCTTCTATGAAACCAGTACAATCCTGTTGCCAAAATCAGACAAAGATACATCAAGGAAACAGCAGACCAATATCCCTGATAAATACAGATGAAAAAATTCTTAATAAAATACAAGCAAACCATATTAAAAAACACATCAAGAATTCAGTGTGCTATAATCAAGTGGGTTTCATCCCAGAAATGTAAGTTTGGTTCAACATATGCAAGTAAATAAATGTAATTGACTACATAAATAGGGTTAATGACAAGCATCATATGATCATTTCCATAGATGGAGAAAAAGGGCTTGACAGAATCCAGTACCGTTTCATGTTAAAAACACTGTAGAAAGTAGGGATACAAAGAACTTACTTTAACATTATAAAGGTTATATACAACAAACCCCAAATCAACATCACAGGTAATAGACAAAATCTGAAAGCATTTCCCCTAAAATCAGGAATGAGACAAGGATTTCCACTCTCATCACTTCTATTCAATAAGTTCTTGAAACTCTGGCTAGAACAATCAGGCAAGAGAAGGAAATTAAAGGAATACAAATGAGAAAGAAAAAGTCAAATTATCTGTTTGCTTATGACATGATCCTATAGCAAGAAGTCCCAAAAAACTCCACCAGAAAACTTCTAGAGCTAATAAACAAATATAGCAAGATATGAAGTCAAAATGCAAAAATCAATAACTTTCTTACACTCCCAATAATCAATTTGCTTTGAAAAATATCAGAAAAACTCTCCCCTTCATAATAACCTCAAAATATAAAATAATTGGGAATAATAAAATAAAATAATTGGGACTAAATATAACCAAGAAGGTGAAGGACTTCTAATGAGGAAAATATAAAATGCTGAAGTAAGAAATTGAAGACCTCAGAAGATGGAAAGAACTCCCATGTTCTTGCATAAGCAGAATTAATATTGTTTAAATGGCCATATTACCAAAAGCAACATAGAGATTCAATGCAATCCCTACCAAAATACAAATGAAATTCTTTACAGAATTAAAGAAAACAATTCTTAAATGCATTTAAAAGAAAAAGAGACCTAGAATAGTCAAAATAAAAAAATAAACCTGAGCAAGTAGATCAAGGCTGGAGGCATCACTACTGAACCACAAATTATACTACAGAGCTATAGCAAAAAAAAAAAAAAACAAAACAGCACAGTATTAAATGAAAACAAGACATGAAGAAAAATGGAACAGAATAGAAGACACAGAGACAAACACATAGTTGGAATCATCTGGTCCTTGACAAAGGTGCCAAAAATATACATTGGAGAAAAGATGGCCTATCAACTAGTGGTGCTAGGGAAACTGGATATACATATATAAAAGAATTAAACTAGATTGCTATCTCTCACTCTCCAAAAAAGTCAACCACAATGAATCAAAGACTCAGGAACCAGATCAGAAACTCTGTAGAGCCAATGGAAGAAAACAGGCCCAATATTCAAACATATTGGCACAGGAACTGACTTCCTTAACAAGATACCTAAAGCTCAAGAAATAAATCCAAGAATCAATCTGTGAGACAGCGTCAAATTAAAAGGCTTCGGCATAGCAAAAGAAATGATTATGACCATAAGGAAAGAGTTTACAGAATGGAAGAAAAAATTTTGCCAGCTACTCTTCTGACAGGGGATTCATATTATAATAGACAAAGAACTCAAAAAAACCTTAACACCAGAAAAACAAATAACCCAATCAACAAATGGGCAAAAGAACTCAACATTTCTCAAAAGAAATAAAAACAGCCAACAAATATATGAAAAAAATGTTCATCAGTTAATGAAAATGAAAACTAGAGTGAGATGTTTGTATAATATGTCAAAATATACTCCACTATCATGTATATCTAAAAAGAAAAAAATAATTTTAAAAAGAACACAAATAATAAATGCAGGTGAGGATGTAAAGGGAAATGTGCATTTGTACATTTTTCTTTTGGCTGCTAATTAGACTCATCAAAAAAATAGGAATAGAACCACACCATATGGATCAGCTAGCCCACTTCATATTCATCCACAAGAGCTAAAATCAGCAAACTATAATGATACACATCCATCAATGCTTATAGCAGTGCAAGTCACAATAGTCAAGCTATACAACCAGCCCAAATGTCCATCAACAGAGGAATGGATTAATAAAATGTAGTACATACACACAATGGAGTTTTTCACTGCCATAAAGAAGAATAAAATTATGGCATTTGCCAAAACTGGAGAACATCATGCTAAGTGAAATAAGCCATACTATTAAAGTCAAAAGTTGAATGTTTTCTTTCATATGTAGATGTTTGAACAAAGTAATGGAAAAAAAGTGGAGGTAGATCCCCAAGTAAATAGAGGGAAGTTCAATAGAGTAAAATATTGACAGAGTGGGGGTAGAGGGTGGGAAGGAAAGAAAATGTGGAATAAAATTGATAAAATTACACTATGTATATATACCACAAATAATCCTGCCATTATGTATTGCTATAAATCATCAATTAAAAAATAAGTGGATCAAATTATATTCCATGACTATATGATTAGGTCAAAATGTCTCCCCGATATTTATAATACACTAATAAAAAATAATGTAAAAAAACAATAAATAAATACAAGGAAGACCATAAAGTAGAGAAAGTAGACAGAGGAAAGGAGAAGAAAAGGAAAAGAAGCAGCACTGGGACTAGTAAATTATATTCCAATCATGTATGCTTATGTCAAAATGAACCCCAATATTATGCATAACTATATTACACTAATAAAAACATTTTTTAAAAAGTTTTCCAGATGATTTACAGATTCGAGAACTATGGATTTAAAGAACAAAAAAATTCTTAGTCATCTTCCATTACAATATTTTGCATGTATAATTTAATAGTATCAAAATTTTAGGTCATTATTTTTAGCATTTCTACATAATTAATCCTTGACTATTATAACACTGGTTATGAAATAAAATGTGCTATATACAGAATTGTATAGGACATATTAATTGTTCTGAAAACTTTCAATATTTTGACATTAAAGCAAAGGTATATAGTCAATATTTAATTATCCTGAAATCAACCATGGTGTGGTTGAAACACTTGCATATGTTTCATCTATTTATACTAGTTGTCTCTTCTTCTTTACATGCATCAAATTTTATATACCTCCTTGAGGGCAAGAAGTGTGCCAAACTATTCTATAAAAATCCCATATTGCCGTTTAGTCACTGGGATCTTTAAGTTGTTAAAAATTCTGTCAAATATGCTAATGAATCATTGAAAAGATCTTTCCCTAGTTCTTTCTTATAAAGAAAAGGGCAAACAAGGAAGGTAAAATTTAAGAAACTTCTTGGATATTTCTGGTATAGTTTTTTACTTTGGACTAAGAATATATCTGCAACTGTCTAAATTGACTTTTCTTTCACATCATTAAATTTTGAAAACTTTATTCCAATGAAAATTGTGATCATAAAAGGAAAATATATTTCTTAATACAAATATCTCATATATTGCAGGGACCTAAACTGAAACCTTTCCATTAGAAATAATTCAACTGATATCTATGTATTTGAACTATTGAATTGAAATTTATTTATGAAAGTGAATCTAATGAAGTTTTTTCTAACATTGGTACCTATATTCGACTCAATCCCTCCCAGCCCATGTGTCACCTACAACACTCTTCTTCTCCTCACTAGTTACAAATACTCTGTCCAGTTTGTTATTACTTACACAAGTACCTAGTGTGTGCCCACTCCTAAGGGAACACTGCCTATTTGCTCTATTTGGAATGTTCTTCCCCCACCTCCACCTTTTATCTATTACTTTGTTCTAACTTAAAATATGAGAAAAAAACATTCAACCCTTTACTTTGAAGATTATAAATTAACTTATTTACTCATTTCTATACATTAAGATACAACAAAAAGATGTTTTATCCTCATGCTGACAGGTTCATTGGCTAACAGGGAAGAAAGAATAATACATACTCTATTTTGTGAATAGGTGTAAATTAAAAAGTTTGAAGAGCACAGAAAGGAAGAATATTGTAGTAGTAACATCAATTATAACCAATCTTTTTGTAATTTTTTAAATTTATATAAGACAACAGAATGCATTACAATTCTTATTACACATATAGAACACAATTTTTCATATCTCTGGTTGTATACAAAGTATATTCACACCAATTCATGTCTTTATACGTGTACTTTGGATAATAATGTCCATCACATTCCACCATCTGATAGTAAAGAAGACAATACATTTTATACCCCATGAATATATATTTTATGTTTTCAAAACCATGGAAAATAAACATAACAAATGGGCAATGACTAGTGAGTATAACCCCATACCCCCTCTCTTCCCCTCTAACCCCTATGCCCTATCTAAAGTTCATCTATTCCTCCCATGCTCCTTCTCCCTACCCCACTATGAATCAGCCTCCTTATATCAGAGAAAACATTCTGCATTTCATTTTTGGGACTGGCTAACTTCACTTAGCATTATCTTCTCTAACTTCAACCATTTACCTGCAAATGCCATGATTTTATTCTCTTTTAATGCAGAATAATATTCCATTGTGTATATATGCCACATTTTTAATATTTTTATTTTTATTTTTTTTATTGGTTGTTCAAAACATTACAAAGCTCTTGACATATCATATTTCATACATTAGATTCAAGTGGGTTA
>NW_026005730.1:0-6135 GCF_001458135.2 Marmota marmota marmota | reverse complement strand
CACAGAACTTTGAGTTTCCTGGAATCTCAGCAAATATTTTTTCACCCTAACTTGTTGATACTTGGTAGAAAAAATGTGTATACCAGTTGCTCTTGGCAGCACAAATTTTGTTCTGCTATTTGAATCATTCCTTTGCAGGATGACTTTGATTAGTTATGTTTTACTACATTTTCCCCTATAGGGATACATGCTTTTGGAAATCTAAATCAAACACGGTTTGTGCTAGCGGCTTGAAACTTGACTCACTGAATGAATTCTCATTGTGCTCTCTATGCTTTGTTACCAGTTTATGTACACCTAAGCAGAGCAAAAAAAATAAACTTTCATTGGAAAGTGTTTGTAGAGCATCCACAGAACTCAGAGTTTACTGGACTCTCAGCAAATATTTTTCACCCTATCTTGTTGATAATTGGCAGCAAAAATGAGTATATGAGTTTCACTTGGCAGCCCAAATTTCATAATCTTATGGTAAATAGTTCCTTTGCACGAAGACTTTGAATTTTGAGGTTTAACTTCTTTTTTCCATTTATGAATACATGAATTTGGAATGCTCAATCAAACACAGTTTTTGATAACTGTTTGAAACTTGGCCCACTCAATTAGTTCTTAGTGGCTCTTTATGCATTGTCCCCTGCTGAAGTATCCCCAAGCAGAGGCAAAGAAAATAAACTTTCTTATGTAAGGGTTTGCAGAGCTTCCACATAACTCCCAAGTTTACTGGAATTTCAGCGAATATTTTTTCACTTGATCTTGTAGATATTAGGTGAGAAAGATGAGCATACCAGTTGCATTTAGCTGCCAAAATTTCGTTCTTCTACGTTGAAGCATTTGCTTTCAGGAAGACATTGAATTTGGGGGGTTTCTCTTCATTATAACATATAGGAATACATGCATTTGGAACTCTAAATCAAACACTGTTTGTGCTAGCTGCTTGAAGCTTGACTCACTCAATTAGATACTGGTGTGCTCTCTGTGCTTTGTTCCCTGGTGAAGTGGTCCTAAGTGGAGGCAAGGAACATACGCTTTCCTTAGAAAGCATTTACAGAGCTTCATCAGAGCTCCAAGTTAACTGGAATCTCTGCAAATATTTACTCACCTGATCTTGATGATACTTGTCAGTAAAGATGAGTATACCAGTTGCACTTAGCTACCGAAATTTCATTCTTCTAGGTTGAAAAGTTCGTTTGCAGGAACACTTTTGAATTTTTAGGTTTCACTTCACTTTTCCTTATAGGGATACATGCATGTGGAATTATACATCAAACACGGTTTATGCTAGCTGCTTGAAATTGAAACTCACTCAACTAGTTCTCAGTGCGATCTCTATGCTTTGTTTTCTGTTGAAGTAACCCAGAGCAGAGGCAAGGGAAAGAAACTTTAATTTGAAAGCATTTGCAGTGATTCCACAGAACTTTGAGTTTCCTGAAATCTCAGCAAATATTTTTTCACCCTAACTTGTTGTTACTGGACAGGAAAGATAAGTAGACTGGTTGCATTTGGCTGCCCAAATTTCCTTCTTCAGGGTTGAAGCGTTCGTTTGCTGGAGCACTTTGAATTTTAAGTTTCACTTCCTTTTCCCTAATAGGGATAGATGCATTTGGAACTGTATATCAAACACGGTTTGTGCTAGCTTCTTCAAACTTGACTCACTCAATTAGTTCTTGGTGTGCTGTCTATGGTTTATTCCCAGTGGTAGCAGCTCTAAGCAGAGGCAAGGAACATACACTTTCATTTGAAAGCATTTGCAAAGTTCCACAGAACTCTGAGTTAACTCTCAACAAATATTTATTCACCCGAACTTGTTGAGACTTAGCAGGAAAAATGTGTATACCAGTTGCTCTTGGCTGCCCAAATTTCGTTTTTCAGACTGAAGCATTCATTTTCAGGAACACTTTATTTTTAGGTTTGAATTCCTTTTCCCCTATAGGGATACATGTATTTGGAACTGTAAATCAAACATGGTTTGTGCTAGCTGCTTGAAACTTGACTCAGTCAATGAGTTCTCAGTGTGCTCTCTATGCTTTGTTCCCTGTGAAATAGCTCTAAGCAAAGGCAAGGAAATACACTTTCATTTTAAAGCATTTACAGAGCTCCCATGGAACTCTTAGTTTACTAGAATATCAGAAAAATTTTTCCAGCCATTCTTGTGGATACTTGGCAGGAAAGATCGCTATACCAGTTGCACTTGGCTTCCCAAATTCCATTCTTCTAGGTTCAACTGTTCCTTTGCAGGAACACTTTGAAGTTTTAGGTTTCACTTCATTTTCCCCTATAGGGATACATGCATTTGGAACTCTAAATGAAACGTGGATTTGGCTAGCTGCTTGAAACTTGACACACTCGATTAGTTCTCAGTGTGGTCTCTATGCTGTGTTCCCTGTTGAAGTAGCTCTAAACAGAGACAATGAAAATACACTTTCATTTGAAAGTGTTTACAGAGCTTCCATAGAACTATGAGTTTACTGGAATCTCAGCTAATATTTTTTCACCCGATCTTCTAGATATTTGACAGGAGAGGTAACTATACAAGTTGTCCTCGGCTGTTCAAATTTTGTGCTTCTAGATTGAAACTGTCGTTTGCAGGAAAACTTTGAATTTTTAGGTTTCACTTCATTTTCCACTATAGGGATACATGCATTTGGAACTCTAAATCAAACACGGTTTCTGCTGTGTGCTTGTAATTTGACTCACTCAACTACTTCTCATTGCACTCTATATGCATTGTTCCCTGTTGAAGTAGCCCTAAGCTGAGGCAAGGAAAACACACTTTCTTTTGAAAGTATTCACAGAGCTTCCAAAAACTCAGAGATTACTGAAAACTCAGCAAATATTTTGCCAACCTATCTTGTTGATACTTGGTAGGAAAAATGTGTATACCAGTTGCACTTGGCTGTACAAATTTTGTTCTGCTAGGTTGAATCATTCCTTTGCAGGAAGACTTTGAATATTTAGGTTTTAGTACATTTTCCCCTATAGGGATACATGCTTCTGGAAATCTAAATCAAACTCGGTTTGTGCTAGCTGCTTGAAACTTGACTCACTGAATGAATTCTCATTGTGCTCTCTATGCTTTGTTACCAGTTTATGTACCCCTAAGCAGAGCAAAGAAAAATAAACTTTCGTTTGAAACTGTTTGTGGAGCATCCACAGAACTCAGAGTTTACTGGACTCTCAGCAAATATTTTTTCACCTGATCTTGTTGAATCTTGGCAGGAAAAATGAGTATATGAGTTGCACTTGGCAGCTCAAAATTCTTAATCTTATGTTGAAGAGTTCCTTTGCAGGAACACTTTGAATTTTTAAGTTTAACTTCCTTTTTTCCTATATGAATACATGCATTTGGAATGCTCAATCAAACACAGTTTGTCATACCTGTTTGAAACGTGGCCCACGCAATTAATTCTCTGTGGCTCTTTATGCATTGCCCTGCTAAAGTATCCCCAATCAGAGGCAAGGAAAATACACTTTCTTATGTAAGTGTTTGCAGAGCTTCCACAAAACTCCCAAGTTTACTGGAAATTCAGCTAATGTTTTTCACTTGATCTTGTTGAGACTAGGTAAGAAAGATGAGCATACCAGTTACATTTGGCTGCCAAAATTTCGTTCTTCTACGTTGAAGCGTTTGCTTTCAGGAAGACATTGAATTTGGGGGGTTTCTCTTCATTTTAACCTATAGGAATACATGCATTTGGAACTCTAAATCAAACACTGTTTGTGCTAGCTGCTTGAAGCTTGACTCACTCAATTAGTTCCTGGTGTGCTCTCTGTGCTTTGTTCCCTGGTGAAGTGGTCCTAAGTGGAGGCAAGGAACATATGCTTTCCTTAGAAAGCATTTACAGAGCTATAACAGAGCTCTAAGTTAACTGGAATCTCTGCCAATATTTACTCAACTGATCTTGATGATACTTGTCAGGAAAGATGAGTAAACCAGTTGCACTTCGCTATCCAAATTTCGTTCTTCTAGGTTGAAAAGTTCGTTTGCAGGAAACACTTTTGAATTTTTAGGTTTCACTTCCCTTTTCCTTATAGGGATACATGCATTTGGAATTATACTTCAAACACGGTTTATGCTAGCTGCTTGAAACTGAAACTCACTCAACTAGATCTCAGTGCGATCTCTATGCTTTGTTTTCTGTTGAAGTAACCCTAAGAAGAGGCAAGGGAAAGAATCTTTCATTTGAAAGCATTTGCAGTGATTCCACAGAACTTTGAGTTTCCTGGAATCTCAGCAAATATTTTTTTAACCCTATCTTGTTGTTACTCGACAGGAAAGATAAGTAGACCGGTTGCATTGGGCTGCCCAAATTTAGATCTTCTAGGTTGAATAGTTCGTTTGCAGAAACACTTTGAAGTTTTAGGTTTCACTTCATTTTCCCCTATATGGATACATGCATTTGGAACTCTAACTCAAACGCGGTTTTTACTAGCTCCATGAAACTTGACTCCCTCAGTTAGTTCTCGGTGCACTTTCTATGATTTGTTTCATGTTGAAGTAGCCATAAGCAGAGTCAAGGAAAATATACTTCCATTTTAAAGTGTTTGCAGAGCTTCCATAGAACTCTGAGTTTACTGGAATCTCAGCAAATATTGATTCACCCGAACTTGTTGATACTTGGTAGAAAAAATGTGTATACCAGTTGCTCTTGGCAGCACAAATTTTGTTCTGCTATTTGAATCATTCCTTTGCAGGATGACTTTGATTAGTTAGGTTTTACTACATTTTCCCCTATAGGGATACATGCTTTTGGCAATCTAAATCAAACACGGTTTGTGCTAGTGGCTTGAAACTAGAATCACTGAATGAATTCTCATTGTGCTCTCTATGCTTTGTTACCAGTTTATGTACCCCTAAGCAGAGCAAAGAAAAATAAACTTTCATTTGAAAGTGTTTGCAGAGCATCCACAGAACTCAGAGTTTACTGGACTATCAGCAAATATTTTTTCACCCGATCTTGTTGAGGCTTGGCAGGAAAAATGGGTATATGAGTTGCACTTGGCAGTCCAAATTTCGTAATCTTATGTTGAAGAGTTACTTTGCAGGAACATTTTGAATTTTCAGGTTTAACTTCTTTTTCCCTACATGAATACATGCATTTGGAATGCTCAATCAAACACAGTTTGTGATACCTGTTTGAAACTTGGCCCACTCAATTAGTTCCCAGTGGCTCTTCATGCATTGTCCCCTGCTAAAGTATCCCCAAGCAGAGGCAAGGAAAATACACTTTCTTATGTAAGTGTTTGCAGAGCTTCCACAAAACTCCCAAGTTTACTGGAAATTCAGCGAATATTTTTTCACTTGATCTTGTTGATACTAGGTAAGAAAGATGAGCATACCAGTTGCATTTGGCTGCCCAAATTTCATTCTTCAGGGTAAAGCATTCGTTTGCAGGAGCACTTTGAAATTTAAGTTTCACTTCCTTTTCCTTTATAGGGATACATGCCTTTGGAACTGTATATCAAACACGGTTTTTGGTGGCTTCCTCAAACTTGACTCACTCAATTAGTTCTTGGTGTGCTCTCTATGCTTTGTTACCTGTGGTAGTAGCTCTAAGCAGAGGCAAGGAATATACACTTTCATTTGAAAGCGTTTGCAAAGCTTCTACAGAACTCAGACTTTACTGGACTCTCAGCAAATATTTTTTCACCTGATCTTGACTCACTCAATTAGTTCCTGGTGTGCTCTCTGTGCTTTGTTCCCTGGTGAAGTGGTCCTAAGTGGAGGCAAGGAACATACCCTTTCCTTAGAAAGCATTTACAAAGCTTCAACAGAGCTCCAAGTTAACTGGAATCTCTGCAAATATTTACTCACCTGATCTTGATGATACTTGTCAGGAAAGATGAGTATACAAGTTGCACTTAGCTACCCAAATTTCGTTCTTCTACCTTGAAAACTTCGTTTGCAGGAACACTTTTGAATTTTTAGGTTTCACTTCACTTTTCCTTATAGGGATACATGCATTTGGAATTATACATCAAACACAGTTTATGCTAGCTGCTTGAAACTGAACCTCACTCAACTAGTTCTCAGTGTGATCTCTATGCTTTGTTTTCTGTTGAAGTAACCCTAATCAGAGGCAAGGGAAAGAATCTTTCATTTGAAAGCATTTGCAGTGATTCCATAGAATTTGAGTTTCC
>NW_026005729.1:0-6136 GCF_001458135.2 Marmota marmota marmota | reverse complement strand
GGGGGGGGGGGGGAATCACAACTATATGCTAAGAGAACACTCTTAAGATGGCCATGTCAAGAATCTTTACCAGCCAGAAAGCTCTGAGGAAGAGTTGATAGGGCAGAGTGGTGGGAGGGGAAGGGAGAGGGCATGGGGTAATTAATGATGGTTGAATGTGATGATCACTATTATCCAAGGTACATGTATGAAGACACGAATTGGTGTGAATATACTTTGTATACAACCAGAGATGAAAAATTGGGCTCTATATATGTACTAAGAATTGTAACGCATTCTGCTGTTATATATAAATAAAAAAAAGAAAGGGCTGAATCAAAATCATTCCAAGGCCAAGATGGGATATAACCTGTGGGAAAGTGTTTTTAGACGTGAGCAGCTTTAAGAAGGCACATAACTACTCACAAAGGAGTCAAACTACATCTGCCACTTGGGCGGAAAGATATTTACCCCATGCACCGGCCCTTGGTTAACTACCATTGTACTCTGTTTTTACAAGTTTGCTGTTTTAGATTGTATATATGAGAGCATGCAGTAGGTCTTTCTATATCTGGATTATTTCAGTTAGCAAGTGATCTCTAGTTCTATCCATGTTGTCCCAAGTGACAGAACTTCATTCTTTATGGCTAAATGGTATTTCATTGTGCATATGTACCACATTTTCTTTTTCTGGTTGATTCCATTCTTGGCTATCCTAAATAATGCTGTAATGAACACGGAATGCAGATATGTCTTTGACATATTAACATCATTTCCTTTGGAATTATTCCCAGTAGTGGGATTGCTGGATCATATAGTAGGCCTATTTATAATTTTTTGAGGAAATTTCATAGTATTTACTATAATTGTTGTATTTTTTACATTCCCTCCAACAGTGTGCAAGGATTCCCTTTTCTCCATATCCTCACTAGTACTTGTTAGCTTTAGTCTTTTTGAAAGTAGTCATCCTAACAGGTGTCATTCAGGTTTAGATTCCATTCCCCTGTTGATTAGTGGTGTTGATTAATTTTTCATATACCTGTTGGCCGTCTTTTGAGACAGTTTACCAAAGAAGGCTTTTGCTCATTTTTTAATTGAAATTGAGTTGTTTTCTTGCCAATGAATTCTGCTGTTATATATAAATAAAATTTTTGTGTACGTGGTGCTGGGGATGGAACCCAGGGCCTTATACACGCTAGGCAAGCATTCTACCAGTGAGTTACATCCCTAGCCCCTTTAATATGTTTTAGATGTTAATCTTTAATTAGATACAGGATCTACAGATATTTTTCTCCCATTCTGTAGGCTGTGTCTTCACTCTGTCAGGCGTTTCCCTGGCTGTGCAGAGCTTTTTAGTTTGATATAATCCTATTGGCCTACTTTTAGTTATGTTGCCTGTGCTTTGGGGACCATATTAAAAATAACATCGCCAAGACCAATGTCATGGAGATTCCCCCTGTGTTTTCTTCTGGTAATTTTTACAAATTCAGATCTTATGTGTAAATCTTTAATCCATTTTGAGTTGATTTATGTATATGATGTGACAAAGGCCTAATTTCATTCTCTTGTATGTGAATTTCTAGTTTTGCCAATACCATTTATTGGAAAGACTATCCTTTTTCACATTTTGGGTATTTGGCACTTTTGTTAAAAAAATTAACAAAATTTGTGGATTTGTTTCTGGTCTCTCTATTCCATTCCATTGGTCTATGTTTTTATACCAGTGCCATGCTGTTTTACTATCATTTGGTAATATATTTTGAAGTCGGGTGGTTTAATGCCTCCAGAGTTGTTTTTGTTTCAGTTTGTTTTGGATATTTGAGGGTTTTTTTGTAGTTCTATGTGAAATTTAGGGTTCCTATTTCTGTGAAAATATCATTAGAATTTTGATAGGAAGTATACTGAATCTGTAGATCAATTTGAGTGGTATTTAAAGATATTAATTTTTCCAGCTTGTGAACACATGATACCAATCCATTTATGTCTAATTTCTTTAATCAACATTTTATGGTTTTCTGTGTGCAAATCTTTCACCTCCTCAATTAAATTTATTCCCAAGAATTGGGATTTTGATTTGTTTTTTCAATAGTTTGTTGTTAGTGTGTTGGAACACTACTGATTTTTGGATGTTGATTTTGTACCCTGCAACTTTACCGAATACATTTATTAGTTTTAAACAGTGGTTTGTTGGTTTAGAGTCTGTATGGTTCTCGATATATAAAATGATGTCTTCTGGAGAAAAATTAACTTCTTCCTTTCCAATTTGAATGCCTTTCATTTCTTTCTTTTACCTAGTTGCTCTGACTAGGATCTTCAGTTTTGTGTTAAATAGAAGTAACAGTGTGTATCCTTGTCTTGTTCCTGATCTTACAGAAAAAACTTCCACTGATGAGTATGTTAGCTGTGGGTTTGTCATATGTGACTTATTATGTTGAGGCAAAGTTCCTTCTGCACCTAATGTTTGAGAGTTTTTAATCACAGAAGGACATTGACTTTTTTCAAATGCATTTTTTGCATCATCGAGTTAATCACGTTTTTTGTCTTTGATTCTGTTAATGTTATTAAACCACATTTATAGATTCGTTTATGTTGAAACATTCTTGCATCCCAGGAATAAATGCCACTTGATTGTGTTATATGCTTTTTCAAATGTGCTGTTGAGTTCAGTTTGCTAGTTTTTATTGAGGATTTTGCATCTATCTTCATCAAGGATATTGGCCTATAATTTTCTTTTCTTGTGTCCTTAACTGGCATTGATACTAGGGTAAGACTGGCTTCATACAATTAATTTGGAAGTGTTTCCTCTTCTTCAATTTTGGGAAACTTTTGGAAGGTTTGGCGTTAGTTCTTTTTTTAATTTTTAATTTGTTCTTTTTAGTTATA
Organism: Marmota marmota marmota; assembly: GCF_001458135.2. NCBI lineage: Eukaryota > Metazoa > Chordata > Mammalia > Rodentia > Sciuridae > Marmota > Marmota marmota. The sequence continues at coordinate 3,274 of NW_026005729.1, read as the reverse complement.
CTTGTTTAAATGCTTGGTAAAACTCAGCATCAGGTTCTGGTTTTTCTTTGATGGAAGACTTTTTATTACTGATCTGAGCTCCTTAGTCATTATTGGTCTGTTTTGATCTCCTCTCTCTTCATGATCAGTCTTAATAGATAAATTCCTAGATACATAATAACCTGTTTTTCTGGGTTATACAAATTGTTGGTATATAATTGTTCATAGAAGTTTTATGATCCTTTGTATTTCTGTGGTATCAGTTAATAAAACTCAACTTCATTGAGTGGTTGTGAACATTAACTGAGTTATTGTATTCAAAGCACATAGAAAAATGCCTAGCATATGCTAAGTGCTGAAACGATGTTAGCAATTATCACATGCTATGATTACTATTTAAAACTATTATTACAAATATAAGAAGCAAACAGAATCAAGATAGTGAGTGAAAGCAAATGAAAAAAGAAAAAGAACAGACCTCAACAGATCAGTGATGCTTAATAAAGCAGCAGAGGGGCACATTTTCAAGAGGAAAATGTCAACTGGTTACAATTGGGGTCTGAGTTTTATAAGGTTCACTGGGGCTGAGTCATAGCAGGGATGTGTCAGTTGGGCAGTCAGGGGAACAGTTGTAAAGATATGGGAAATTGTGAAAGTCCAGAGCCCATTCTTCTCCTTTTCTCTCTGGGGGTTGTGATTTTCCATATCCTTCAGTGAGAATATTTGAAGGCTTCAATACAAGACTTTAAATAGATAATACATCTAGGTAGACTATCAATAAATAGGGGATTGAAATAAAACTATAAATCATCTATACCTAACCGTTGCATATAGAACACACCATTCAACCATAGCAGAATGCACATTCTTCTCCAGTTCATATAGAACATTTTCCAGGATAGACAAAATCTTAGGTCATATAAGAATCCCAATAGATATATTTAAAAAAGTAAAATCATATAGTATCTCTGACTACAATGGAATGATATTTAAAAAGGAAATGCAGAAAATTTACAAATATGTGGAAATTAAACAACATACTCTTAAACAACTGATGGGTCAAAGAAATCACAAGGGATATACAAAAATGCATAGATATGAATGAAAAGGAAAACAAAGCATACCAAAACTTAGAGTTACAGCAGAGACAGTGCTTGGAGAAAAATTTACAGCTGCAAATATATTTTTAAAAAATCAAGCTGGGCTGGGGATGTAGCTCAGTGATGTAGTTAACATCATACTTGGTAAGGATGGTTACCTTCACCACTGCTTTTCAACGTTGTATTGGAAGTTCCAGCAAAGGCACTTACAGAGGACTGGGGCTGTGGCTCAGTGACAAAGTGTTTGCCTATCATATGTGAGGCACTGGGTTCAGTCCTTAGCACCACATAAACAAATTTTAAAAATAAAGGCATGATGTCCATCGACAACTACAAAAAAGAATTCAAATAAAAGCACTTACAGAACTAAAAGGCATCCATATTTGGACACTACCTTGGGTTGGGAGCAAAATGGCCAAAATGCTCAAGCAACTATCTCCCCACAGAGAAACCAATTTGAACAGCTACTCACATATCAAACTACCACCACAAAAGCTAAGGAAACCAGGTAAGAGGCTACCAGGCCTAGTTTTAGCCTAAGAAAAGATACATTGAGGAGGGCAGAAAGGATAGAGTTGCCTGTTTCACACCTCCCCCCAACTTCAAGCCGTGCAGCATGGAGAGACACCCCTCCCACTTGGGAGAGGGAGAACAATTAAATACAGACTTTAGACTTGAACCCCAATACCGGGCCTGCCACAGGGAAACAGTGCCAGGAAGAGACTCAGGACCCCTGTCCCCAGGCCAGTGCCCAAAGATTTCTGGATCTTCCTTAGCCAAGGTGGCCAAGGGACTGCCACCACCACCCCCTCCCTCAACCTCTGGCAACAGAGTAGGGAGCACGACTACTTACTTGTAAGTAAGGCAGGAAAGTGAGAATAGACTTTGCTTTGGAGTTCTATACAAGACTTGCTGCATTGGGACCCAGCACCAGAAAGAGCCCCATGGCCCCCATCCCCAGGCCAGTCCTCATGGACTAAAACTCTAGACTTGCCTCTACATCATGCAGAAACCTGAATCTCAGTGGAATACACTCATGTTTCAGCCTGCATCACTGCCAGTCATGGCACGTCATTGCCTGAGATTGTGCAGGTCTCTGCAGCTGTGAGAATCAGGTGTGATCCAGCTTAGCATCAGCTTAGGGACTGCTTCTACCACCCTCAGGCAGAACAGTGAAGAACAAGGCTCCTCCCACTGGATGTAGGGCAAAAAGTGAGTTCCAAGACTCAGTGCAGGGCTAGTGAAACCTAATTGTGGGCTGATCTTCAGAGTCCTAATTTCCAGGGCCAGTGTCTGCAGATAGAACCTCCGAATCAGCCCCCATGCTAGGAAGAGACCTGTGGCCCTAGTCAATTGGATTTGTAATCCAACCAGTATTACCTGTATCTGGCTGCAGTGGTCTTGGTCCATGAGTCTACCTTAACAGACGGCAGTCCATAGCAGTGTGGGCCTTGATCCTACACTAGCACTGCAGTGGTTTGGCAAGCCATGAACTCCAGGTGTGACCTACCATTGCAGTGTTAGTGGCCATGGGATTTTCCAACTTTCCCAACCCCAGGTAGCACAATATGGAGAGATAAATTATCCACTAGGGGTGGGGGCAAAGGGAGGTAGGTGCCAAGTCACAATATAGAAACCTGGGGTTGGTCTTGTCAAGGCGAGGCCCAGAGCCAGGAAGAATCCTGTGGTACCCGAACAGAGGCCAGTGATTGTGAACAAAGCATCTGGGTCTATCTTGACCTCAAATGGAGGACAACAGAGATGGACTATATGTTTTAGGTATTCCTCCAGTTCATTCTGAATGATACGCCAACTGCAGAGTTAGGACAACTTGGACTTAGAGCGCCCTCTAGTGCCAAAACAGCAACAATACACTAAGAGCCGACTCAGGCAAATCTGGATTTAGGGTGTCATCTAGTGCTGAAAGAGCAGAAGCATGGCGAGAGAAAGGGGTTCAGTTTCATTTTGTTGCATATGGATTTCCAGTTTTCCCAGCACCATTTGTTGAAGATGCTATCCTTCCTCCATTGCATGCTTTTAGCCCCTTTATCAAATATAAGATAGTTGTAGTTTTGTGGATTGGTTTCTGTGTCCTCTATTCTGTACCATTGGTCCACCCGCCTGTTTTGGTACCAGTACCATGCTGTTTTTGTTACTATTGCTCTGTAGTATAGTTTGAAGTCTGGTATCGCTAT
>NW_026005728.1:0-6143 GCF_001458135.2 Marmota marmota marmota | reverse complement strand
ATATATATATATATATATATATATATATATATATATACCAATAATTTCCAATATTATATGCAATTATAAAGCTAAAATATAAAAATAAACCCCAAATTTAAGCGAGTAAATTTTCCCTATGAAGTAAAGTAAATCTCTCAAGTTAAAGATTACAAAAAGAAATTGGACAGTTATAAAGGATAAAATGAAGAAATTAAAATTTAAACATTATTTTAATGACAAATTTATCCCAAAATTTATATATATTTATAAATATGTTGCTGATGAATTTCATAGTTAAGGTAAGGAAAATTCTGTTTAAAGGAAATTGAATAAAAGGTTTTTAGCAGAAGCTACTCTTTTTGAGGAGGATCATTTCACATGAAAGTGAATATGATCAACAGAATGCTTAATAGGTGGCAAGTTAATTATAATTCATAATATATGCTTGTATAATGTTTGATAAATATTACTGAAGAAATGTGGTTCTTTTTTTCTGTTTTCCCTGCATACATATCTTAGTTGAGTCTTAAAGTATGAATAACCCTGTTTGCAATCTCATCTGATGATTTAGAAAATTAAACCATTAAATCCTTTCAAAGAAGAAAAAAAAACATTTATAGGACATTTTTGTACAATTATTTCATTTACAAATAAAGTAAATTAAAGAAAAATATATATAATATGTATTGGCTAATTATTTTGGGCTATAAGAAGGGCTATTCTATTTTACAGAATTCTTGTCATTTGAATCTTCTTGCTTTTTGGGATTAAATATATCTCATTTTTACTATTTTAGGAAATGGATTACAGGTATAAAATATTAGATATAAAAACAATCAATTATTTGTCTCTCAAAGTATTTCTCCAGTATTATGAGTAAACAAATGCCCTTATCAAATTTAATACTATTCAGTTTTTATAGTTTTCATTCTTTTGTCTAACTTGGAGTTAAACACTTTTTAATGTTGTGCAACATTTATTCTAAAGGTTCCCCTTAAATTGTGCGGTATCTAAATTAAAATGTGTTGGACAATCAAATGCCATGTCTTGTAGAAACATATTCGTGATATTAAAAGAATGCTCTAAGATGTATTGAATTGGGAACACCTTTATTTTAAATCACACAAATTCAGTTTTGTGGCAATTTTTATTTTTAAATTTCTGGAAAGGTGTTTTGTTTTTTGACACATTTCTTATTTTTAATGTCTCAACAATCTTTAGGTATGCATGCGATGTTTATATTTTTTTTTAATAATTAGCATTTTGAGATACAGATTTTGAAAAATAAATCTCACAAGACCAGAACTATGAAAATGCTAAATCACTATAAGGAAATATCTTATTTCTTTTTTGTCTTTGATATGAAGTTATTAAAAAATTTTATAGTTTATTGGGAACCTTTATATTAAATAATAAAACATGGTAAGTCATGAAGCAGCAATATTAGTCTTGAATAATCTTACTTGACAAGAAAATGTTAAGATTAATTTTTGCCTTATACTTTCTTCACTTATTTTCATAAACCATGGCACATGAATTTAAACCTTACAAATGGAATAAATTAGAATTCTGATATTAAGTGGAATAATAACAGGGCTTACACTGAAATTTTGTCTTGTGTTACAAGATGACAATTTGGAAAGTTGCATCATTCCTTTCACACAAGAGCCTCTGTGATAAGTTCACCATTTTCCAATATGTCTTAAAGAATCTGAGCAATGTAAAATAAATGTTCTTAACATTAAAAAGGAGGTGAGTGAGATGAGTGAGTCTTTTTCATTCATTAAAGTTAAAAATAAAAACACAAAGCTTCAAAAATTCCTAAATAATCAGTCATGATTATAATTAGTGTTGTGGTTCTTTTTCAAATATCAGTGATTGGAATCATGATGTTTTGCCTATAAGGAGATTTATGTTCCTTTTATTCTCTACGTTTACTGGTATTATATTATGTAAAACCCCAAAACAAAATTCAAATCATGAGTTATTTTCTAGTCCCCTCCACAGTGAATCATAGTCCAGAATGTTTAAAATAATCAAAAGTGCATGGTCAATCAATACATTATAATATGTGTGAAAAAATCAATCATAAAAAGGTCATATTTAATTCATATAAAATGTCCATATAATGATAATTAATTGTGCTTTTTTTGTTTTCATTTTTGTGAAGGTTTATCCCAGAGATGAATGTCCAGTGAGCCACATTTCTTAGAACCTTCAAATTTTTCTGTTGAGACAGGGTCTTTTTGTGTAGACCTAGCACCCTTTAGCCCCATGGTTATATTTCCCCAGCTCTTGATTTAATTGAAAATCCATGTAGAACCCCCAAGTCTTTATTTTAAAGAAATATATCTATAAACCATTGTATTAATTGAACTTATTTGTTCTATGTTTCTCTCCTTACTGTATCTTTTTCTGATTCTCTCTTATGTGCTCACTGTCTCTTTTCTCTCTTGTCTTTTTAATTCTTATTCTATTCCTGAAAGGAATGGAACAATAACATGAAAAAGCTTTGTTCACACCTCTGTGTATCTCAAAGGATTTAAAATCAACATATAATAATAATTGCAGAATAAGTACTGTAATCATTATAATGTAATAGTAAGCTACTTATAATTATTAAATAATTACATATCAATTATATTAAATAATGATATGATTAGTTTGTAATTACATATTAATATAATTAGTAAGAAATAATAATAGAATCAGCCACATTAGTGTTTAGAGCAGGAAAATTCACAATAGCTAAGCTATGGAACCAACTAGGTGCCCTTCAACAAATGAATGGTTTATGTATACAATTACATATCACTCAACCATAGAGAAGAATGACTTTATGACATTTACTGGTAAGTGTTGGACCTGGAGACTATTATACTACGTGAAATAAGCCAATACAACAACAACAACAACAACAACAAAAACACAACAAAGGTCAAATGTTCTCTTTCTGATATGTGGACACTAACACACAACATGGAGGGTGCAAAAGAACGGGAGTCTAATGGATTAGAAAAAGGCGGAATAAAGAGAAGGGAGAAAAATATAAATAAGAATTATAGTGGAATGAATCTAAACATGATTTCTTCTTGACATATATAAACACATGAATACTCCACAGTGAATCTCAATATCATATACATCCACAAGACAGTGATTCTAATACATTTCATAATATAGTTTGATATATATATATATAGATAGATACACACACACACATAAGACTGTGATACTAATATGTCATGATATATTTGTATGATATAGATATATAAGATATTTATGTATATAGATATAAAGGATTTGTTAGATACGTAAGATATATTTCATGTTTGTATAAATATATCAAAATGTGCTCTCATGTGTAACTAAAAAGAACAAATAGAAAAAGAAAACTACACACACAAATTGAGATATGTATCCATACAGGACCCTCAAATAGACAAGCTTAAAGAAAAAAAATCCAAGAAAAGCATAAACAAATAAAAATATCTAACACAGAAAATAAGAAAAGAATATTAAAAACTGTAAGAGAAGATTATCAGGTCACATTTAGAAACTTGTGTTTCTTTTGTGAAATGTCTGTTTAGTTATTTTGCCAATTTATGGGGTTTTTTGGTATTTTTTTGAATTCTTTATATATTCTGGATAGTTACACTCTTTTCGAAGGCAAAGATCTTTTCCTATTCTCTAGGTTCTCTCTTCAAATTCTTGTTTCCATTGCTGTGCAAAAGCTTTTTAATTTGATAGCATTCTATTCAATGATTTTTTGGTTTTACTTATTGTGCTTTAAGAGTCTATTTTTTTAAATAAATTTTAAGACTTATTGGTATATGGCTTGCTCTTAAATATTTGCTGTTATAGTTGATCTTCATTTTCTCTCAGGGGGAGATGTAAGGAAATTGATCAAGGCATTAAAAGTAGTTCAACAGTTCATTTGAAATGGAGATTTTTGTGGTTTGAATATGAGGTTTTTAGAAAATCTTCTGCAACTTTCTATACAAGAATGTGAAGATTAGATTATGAGAGCTCTAATTTAGTCAATGGGTTAATGGATTAGCTGGGTGATAGCATAGGTGGGTAGAGTTGGCTGGAGGAAGTAGGTCACTGAGATATGGTTTTGAGGTTTACATTATATTCCAGCACCCCCTCATACACCACTTTCTGTACATCATAAGTTTAACAGCTTTCCTTTGATGCATCATTTTGTCATGATGTTTTACCACATCTTGATCCAGAATGATGCAGTTGGCTGAACATGATGAATCTCTAAAACCATGAACCCAAATAAATCTTTCATTCTCTCAGTTTTTTTTATCAAGTCTTTTGGTCACAACAATGAAAAGCTGACTAAAATAGTAACTTCTATCAAGAGGTTGGTCATTGCTGTGACTTAACTGAAACATGGTCAGAAAAAATTTGGGCCTGGTTTGGGGTGAGTTCGGAATATATTAAAACGAACAAGCTAGGAAAGCCTTAGAAAATCTTGCCACCCAAGATTGCTATACTCAGCAAAGTTTTATTTCACAATTAATGGAGAATTGGCTAATTTTGTGGGTACTCATAAATTCAAAATGCTACTCATAAATCCAATCTTTTTTATTTTTTATTTAATTTTTTTTTTAATTTTAAAAATTTGTTTTAATTAGTTACACATTACAGCGCAATGATCTTGACATATCATACATTTGAATCAGATGGGGTATAATTTCTCATTTCATAAATCCAGTCTTATGGTGCTCATAAATCCAGACTCTGCTCTTGAGGCACCAGAGGGGAAGTAAGGCTATAATGGAAATTAGAGGTCATTCAGGTTTCACTTTGATGAAGTAATTGGTCTGACAGGGAATATTTCAAAGAAACAAAAATTCAGACAGTGGCATGGATATTGCTGACAGCTTTCAACCAAATATACTGAAATAATTCAGAGCATATTGCTGAGGAGATTTGGAAAACTTTGAAGTTGGCTTAAAAATATGTGTATAAAACTGCATCCAGGTAAGTTGTAGTTGTTGAAGGGTTTACAGTCACTAAAGAAGTGGTAAGTAAGAGGAAAGAGGATTTAAGGGCATCTCAGAAATTGGGAGACTACAACTTTCACAGGCTCAAGGGTAAAAGCAAAATTCCTTTGAGAATAGACATGGGAGCACCCTCTTGTACAATGAAGTCTAAGAAATTGTTCTACCTTATTCAGTCATTCAGGCACTGAGAGTCTACAGAAGCCATGGTTCCAAGATGCTTGCTATTATTCAAGAAGACAGTAGATCTTGTTTTTTTTCATATAGTGCTTATTCTATAAGGATGCAGATTATTAGATTTAGGTGGTTAAGGAAGTTTCCACTGAGATATCAAAGGTGGCCAAAGTATATAGTTTGGAGTGCCAGCAGTCAATCATTCAGAAGGCTATGCATGAAGATGTGAGAGGAAGATGAAGTTTCTATGGACACTTTCAAGATTAAGATATTATAATAATGTAGATTCTCTGCTAAGAAAACTGCAGTGATCAAGAAGAAACAAGCCAGGAGAGAAAGAGTATGTGCTGCAACCAACAAGATAATAAGGGTAGAGCTACACAAGTTCTTTGGACAGAACATCAGAATGAATGTGCCACAGATACAGGTCATGAAGCTACCAGGCTTGTTTTCCCTGCAGGACTTCAGTATTGCTTTGTTTCCATCCCTTCATGTTGTGCTATCACTTTCCTGTTTAAGAATTAAATTGTTTTTAGCTATTACATATTAGATATATGTAACTTTTTTTTTTTTTAGTCTTTAAAGGAACCAACGATCAAGAGTTTTATTGAGTCTTAGATAAGATTTTCAACTTGTACTTTGGGACAATGTTTGAACTATAAAAAAATTTGGGGACTCTTGGAAATGTAATTTGCATTGGGAGATGAGCATAAATTTGGGATCAGGAGTGGTATGTGATGTTCCTCTAAAGCTTACTAGACTAATCAATAATTTTCAGAGATGTAATAATTATTATAACATGAATAATAAGTGCATTAATCAATTTGAACAGGTTAACTATTGTAATTATATGCAAATAGGTAACTATATGCAGTAACTGGAGGAAGTAGATCACTGGGAGATTACCCATAAAGTTTATATGTTGTCCTGGACACCTTGTTTTTTTTTTTTTTTTTTTTTTTTTTTTTT
>NW_026005727.1:0-6146 GCF_001458135.2 Marmota marmota marmota | reverse complement strand
TTTTTTTTTTTTTTTTTTTTTAATTCCCAGAAAGACCCTAGTCAATAGTGGCCTTGAATAAAGTGGTTTCAGTATATCAACATCCATATTTGACCATTTCTGGATGAACAATGTGTTAGTATCAGGATGCTATGGGCATGAGCATGGTGGAAAAAAGAATGAGAAGTAACCTTGCACAATATAAAGGCAAATGATAATTTTATTTTTAATGGACAACTAACATCAAATTAACTTTGAATTCCAGATTTGGTGTGACCTAGGGGGCAAGTTACTTACCTCTTAGTGATTTTGCATCCTCATCTTGAAATGGGATAATCCTGTTTCAGAGAATTGTGAAGATTTATTGAGATAATGAACATAAAGCTCTTTGCACACTGCTCAGCAAAATATTCAGGACTCAACAGATGTCAGCTATAATTATTATGTTTGTCACTCTCCTCGTCCAGTCCCTGACCCTGACCCTCAGTGTTCACTTTACCTGCCACTTTGTAGGAGCAGATGGTGAGTTCTGTGACCTGCAGAAGGAAAGGGTTTAGAGGAAGAGGGAAACTGGAGAGTGGGTCATGAACAAATCCCATTTGGACTGGACTTGAGCATTAAGGGCTACAGGAAATCAAATCAGCAATGCACATTTAACCAAAAAGATTCTTTTAAACTCAAACTAGATTCATTTAGCTTTTTGTTTTATTCATTTTGCATATCATCTGTGATTTTAAAGACATTTGTCCGAGGTGGTTAAGAGCTTGCCTATGTTAATTACTACTTGTGAATTAAAAAACTAAAGGGCAAATCATTTGTACTTCTCTGTCAACAATTACCCAGATTGCTGTGCACATCAAGGAAGGGCAAGTCTTTCTCTCTTGTCCAGTGTGGTCATCTGATCCTGTATCCTCTTTAAAGCAAAGAGCTTTAAACATTCAGGAAAGGGAGGGGCCTATGCCCTCCTCCGTTCATATGTAAATAAAGTATATTATTTTTCCTTCTTTTAAAACATTTTAACTTGAAATCAACTGAGTTTACAAATAGACATTTAGCTATAACCGGTTCCATGAATGCTTTCTATGCTGTGTTTCTCATCTATTTAAGCTCTCAAGTGATGATTTTAAGCTTGGAAAATATGTTTACTGGCTTAAAACAAATGCCCCTGTTTGCAGCAAATATGTCTAATTTGGTTATTCTTTGAACTTGCCGATTTGAAATATAGGAATTCATAATTTTAAGTCAACATTTTTTTTCCAATTTTAAATTTGTGACAGCTTTTGACAGAAATGCCCCAAAGATCTTGGAATTGGCCCTTGTCTACAGAGTCAAGTCTGCTACTAACTGTGATATTCCCAGTTTTAGTTTTGTCACACACACAAAAATGAAGTTGAACAATGATTTTTAAAAGGGCTGGCTTCAGAATATGGGAGGCCTGGTGCAAAAGGAAAGTGTGCCAACTCTTCTTCAAAACACAAGAAAAAAATACTTTATGGGTACTTAATCCTTTTTTTCTTCCTTTCACAATTTCTCAACTTGTTATGGTAGTTCTAAAATTAGCTATTTAATGCTATTCTAAAGAAAAATTAAAAATTTAAATTAGCATGATTTTTACCATTCATCTTTATATTGTGCAATATCTGCTTTAAATGCAAATATGAGTGTGAAACTCATGTGGAATCATTGATGCACAATTTGTATTTCAGAGCTCCTACATGCATATGTATTTCATCCACGGAACAGTAGAAACTGCATAAAATTGAATTAACTATTTCCATTCATTTTTTTTTTTTCTGGTATGGATACATTCTCCCAACACTTTCAACCTTAAAGGGAAAAGAAACTGTAGACTGCTCTACCTTACCCTTTTCTTTGCTGTCTTCATTTTCAGGACAAGGGGTTGGCTTATGCAGAAGGAAGTAATGCAAATCAGAAGATATGATAGGGTCAGGGTGGCTGGAACAGTTGATAGCCAAGCACCTCCCCACTTCTCTCTATGGCTAGCCTGGGCTTCCTGACAACATGGAAATCATGGGATAATTGGACCTTTCATACGAAGCCTAGCTTTCTCTTGAGTGAGTAGTGTTACCTTTGTCTGCATTGAAGCAGGTTCTAGTTCAGAGCCTTTTGGTGGTCATCATTCCCCTCCTTACTATTTAGTCATAGAGATAACATGTTTTTCTCAAGTGTCTTGGGTCCCTGTGTTTATGGAATTCCATCATATGCTATATGGCAACAGGGAAGCAAGGAACTGTGCCCATATAAGACATGTATCTCCTCTGTGTACACTTTCTCTATTGTTCTGTTGACATCAGTTTCTAAACACAAATTCAAAGATAAACTCATTATGAAGATAGATGGCAACTATTCGTATTTAACCTAGGGTGGGGTCCTTCTGAGCTCAGGGGTCTGGGGACTCACAGGTCTCCTAAGCCCATGTTAGTCCTGTCTGTCTTGATCCTTATCTAGATCCCATATAGGTGACCTAATTATATCAGGACCCTATTCATTCCTGGACATGTTTTATTTATGTAGAGTAAATTTATAGACGGACTCTAGGTTAAGGATTTATTGATCTGATCATGGCATATTAAAAATCAGTTTTACTGAAGATACATAGATATCACTTCATGTAAATGAAAAGTTGGATGAATTTTGTAAATATATACAGTTGTTTGTCCTTCACCATGTTCCAGGGCTAAGTGGTAAAACAAAATATTACCTCATACCCCTCTGCAGTTACTTCTCATTCCCACTCTAGCCCAGGTGACAACACTGCTGATCATGACTTATGTCTGCAGCAACCCCTTTGGACACATGTGCCATGATATTTCTGGCTTTATTAGGCCACTAGTCATTCCAACACAGGGAAAAAATCCAGGAGGTATGAGAACTGGTTGGAGAAAGACTTGGGCTACCACCATTCATATACAAAGTGCCTTCGTGCCAGGTTTGGTGGTACATGTCTGAAATCCCAGTACCTGGGGAGGCTGAGACAGGAGGATTGCAAGTTTAAGGCCAGCTTCAGTAACTTAGCCAGGCCCCTGTCTCGAAATAAAAAACATAAAAGGGGCTTAGATGTAGCTCAATGGTAGAGCACTTATGTAAATTGTGTGAGGTCCTGGGTTCAATCCCCAGCCCCTCAAAAAACAAACAAACAAACAAACAAACAAAACCAACTTTCTGTGGATTTAAGAAGGTCCCTCCTCCAGAAAGAGACAGCCTCATGATTTGGTGATTTGGCAAGTAAAAGCAGGGCTCTATTTCAGTCTTTGCTTCCCTCTATCCCTTCACTTCCAGCCTGGCCTCCTTAGGTTAGATACAAACCTATAGAACTGTACTCAGTGGCCTTGGGAAAGATATTAGTAATGAGATAACCTTGATCCATCCCTCCATGTGAACTTGGGCAATTTCTTACCTTTCTGGAACCTCTGTTTCTACATCTACACAATTAGGAGTGTAGAATTTACTTGCAGTGTTGTCATGGGGACAAAGTGCGGAATGATGAATAAGACAAAGTCGCTCAGCATAGCCCTTAAAAATGTTAGTAATTATTATTGGCTGAAAAGTGTTCCGAGTGCTACTGCTTCCAGCACTGTAGCCCAGTAGTAACAGCGTTCCAGGGGTGTCCGGCTCCTTCTTTAACTCTTCAGTTACCAAGTGTTTTCAAATGAGCTCATTTCCAATCTTAGAACAATAATCAACAGGTGCATAGAATGTCACTTAAAAATTCCACTCTGTGGACAACTTTGCTAGAACAGATATTCTGCGAGTCAGTATTCTCTCCTTCCTCCCCTCTCTTCCTTTTAAAACTCTTTTAAAAAAAAATGGAGGTAGATCTCTGCCAATAGCTAGTGTTATTTTTTTGTCTGTTTTGTTTTTCACTTTGGCTAATTCACTTGACCTATCTAGGTCTCAATTTTCCTCATCTGTTATATGGGGGGAATGGACTGCAGAGAGATGCTAAGGGTTTCTTCTGCTTTTATTTATTTATTTTTAAACTACAATGCTCAATGGTTATCTTTGCTCTGGGGCAGGAGGGAACACATTCATACAAGAAAGCCATTTCTTATTTGTATAGAATTTCTTCTCAGGGCTGGGGTTGTGGCTCAGTGGTAGAGCACTTGCCTAGCATGTGTGAGATACTGGGGTGGATCCTCAGCACCACATAAAAATAAATAAATAGAGGTATTGTGTTCATCGACAATTAAAAAATATTTAAAAACAAAAAATTTCTTCTTTTACATCTATTTTATTTTTCTGAGTATTTATATTAAGTAAGGAGGTATTTGTGAGCCTGATCAAAACCCAACTGTAATCTCATAGAAGAAAGAAGCATTGCAATTTGAGCCCCACCTCTCCCAGGCCCTATCTGTCTCCCAGGTGTTGGACATGTTTGTGGAGAAGGGAAGGAAAGAGGTGAGGGAGGGAAGGGCGTCACCGGCCCTGAGAAGCTGATGGGCCACATGCGTTGTGACAGATAGAGGTACTGCAATCATTTTTCATTCTTGACATCTGAGTTATAATGGGATTCAACTGAATTTAGAATCTTGTTTAAAAAAAAATAAAAACTTTACCCTGTTTAAGAATGACATCTCTTCCTTTTTGTGAGGAGTGCTTAAAAAAGACAGACCACTTGTTTCTAAAGAAGTGAAAGGGACATTAAAAAGGACTTGAGTCCAATTTTCTTTTTTTAAATTTAAACTCTTATTATGGAATACAAAACAGTTATCTGGCCATTCTGGTTTTATCTGTAGTGTCCCTACTACTCTCCACCACCCTGCTGATGATTTTGCAATAAATCTATGTTTGAGTCCTTTTGTGCTGATATAGCAAAATACCTCAGAGTAGGTAATTTCTAAAGAACAGAAACATATTTCTCAAAGTTCTGGAGGCTGTGAAGTCCAAGTTCAGGATGCTGGCAAGTTCTATGTCTGGGAAAGCCATCTCTCCTTCCCAGATGGCATTCTGAACTCTGTGTCCTCACATGACAGAACAGAAGAGCAAAAGGGTAAAATGCTGTGCAAAGCCTCTTTCATAAGGACCTATTCTCCTTCACAAAGGAGGAGTCCTTGTGATCGCAGCATTTCCTAAAGCTTCCATCTCTTAATGATATGGGTCAGTATTGCTAATCCAAAAATCTGAAGTCCAAAGTCCGGAAGTTTTTTACCATGCCACCCACAAAGTTTAGGATTTTGGAGCATTTTAAATTTTCGATTTTCAGATTTATGAATCTCAACTAGCAAAATGCATGTAAGTATTCCAAAATGCAATTAACTCTGATATATTCCTGGTCCCAAGCATTTTGAATAAAGGTACTCAACCTGTATTATGTTGGAGATTAAGTGTCAACATAAATCTTGGAGAGACACAGACTTTCAGACTACAGCAACACAGACATCTTATTATTTCATCCACAATGTTTTAGCATATAATAAATATCTTTAAAACAATAAGAATACAATTATTATGTCTAAAAAGAAAAGAGAAATAAATCCTTAATATCAGCACAGAGTCAATTCCCAAATTTTCCCAATTATCTAAGTGTGCGTGTGTGTTGTGTGTGTGTATGTGTGTGTGTTGTGTGTGTGTGTGTTTTAACAGTTTGTTTAGCATTCAAACATGGTCCATACATTGCAATTTTTAAATTTGTCTCATGGGTCTCTAATCCAGTGGTTCTCAAAGGGTTGTCCCCAGATCAAGAGTGTTATTATCATCTGAAAACTCACTAAGAAGTGCAAGTTCTTTGGCATTAGTAAGACCAACTGACTTAAAATCTCTGGAGATGGGACTTCACAAGCAGTCCTTGGGGTTACTATGATATCCATGAAAGTCTCTAATCACTGGGTTCCTCCCACTTCTACATTTCTCTGTCTCTCATCCTTGAAATGTATTTGTAAAGAAATTGATCATGTGTCCTTGTGATGGTTAATTTTGGTTTTCAGCCTGACTGGATTGACGGATGCTTAGACAATTACTAAAATATACTCTTGAGTGTGTCTGTGAAGGTATTCCCAGAGAATATTGACATGTGGGGCAGCAAACTATATGGGGAAGATCCATCCTGAATGTGGGCAGCACCATTCAAGATGCTAAGGTCCAGAATGGAACAAAAAAGTTGAAGAAGGCAGGAGCTAGATACCTCCCACTGGACCATTCTTAAGTAG
>NW_026005726.1:593439-599076 GCF_001458135.2 Marmota marmota marmota | reverse complement strand
TACTAGCCCTAAACATAACCCTAGCCCTAACCCTATTTTAACCCTAATATTACACCTAACAGTAGCCCTAACCCTAACCATAGTCCTAACCCTAGCCCTAAACCTAACATAAATCCAAGCCATAATCCTAGGCCTAAACATAGCCCTAAGCATAACCCAAACCCTAACCCTAGCCCTAACACTAACACTTGCTTTAGAACTAACCCTAGCTCAAAGCCAAACCCTTACCCTAAATATTACTCTAGCCATATCCTAAACTATTACTCTAACCCTAGCTCTTATCCTAACCTTAATCCTAGCTCAAACTTTAGTTCTAATCCTGTCAATTACCCTAACCCTAACCCTAACTCTAATTATAACCCTATCCCTAACACTAAACCTAACCCTAAACATAAACATATCCCAAGACCTAACCATAAACCTAAACCTCACCATAGCACTAATCCTAGTTGAAACATTAAGCCTTACACTAAATCTAATCCTAAGACTAGCCCTAAAACATGACCTAACCCTAATCATAACCCAAACCCTTAATCTAACATTTTCCATTACCATAAAACTAACCCTAACTGTAATGAAAACGCTAGCCATAACCCAAACCCTAAACCAAACCCTAAACATAAACATATCCCTGGACCTGAACATAAACCTAACCCTCGCCCTAGAAATTACCCTAACTCAAACACTAAACTTTACCCTAACCTAATCATAACCCTAGCCCTAAACCTAACACTGTAAACCAAACCCTAGCCCTATCCCTAAACCTAACTCTAATTTTAGACAGAATTCAAACCATAAATTAGCCCTAACCCTAGCTCTAAATCTATCCATTACACTAAACATAACCCTAACCAAATGCTAACCTTAACCCTATTGCTAAACCTAACCCATCCATTACCCTAAACCTTAACTGAAACCTAAACCTAACCCTATCCATTACCCTAACCCTAAGCTTAAACCTAACACTAATTCAAGCCCTAAACCTAATCTTTGACCGAAACCAAATGCTAACAGTGACCCTCACCCTAATAATACCCCTAACTCTAAACCCTAAACATAGCTCTGACACTAGACCTAGCAATAACCTAACCCTAAAACTATCCTTAATCATAATTTGACTTGACATTAGCCCTAGCCTAGTCCTATCCCTGAACCTAAAAGAAACCCTAGCCCTAAACCTAGCCTTAATCCTAACCTAAACACTAACCCTAGCCGTAATTCTAATTCTTACCCTCACACTAGCCCTAAAGCTAGATATAACCCCACCCATTCCCCTAAACTTAATCCTAACCCCAATGCTAATCCTAAACCTAGCCCTAACCCTAGGCCTATCCCTAACACTAACCTTAGCCCTAATCCTAACCCTATTTTAGCTTTAAATCTAACCCTAACCCTAAGCCTAGTTCTAAATCTAAATCTAACTCTTGACCAAGACTTTTCCCTACTTCTAACCATATTCCTTACTGTAACACTAACCCTAGCTCCACCCTAACCCTGGATCTAACCCTAACTCTAAATCTAACCCTAACCCTAAGCCTACACCTCACCCTAACACTAGCCCTAACCCTAATGCTAATTCAAAATCTATCCTAACCCTAGCCTTAGCCCTAAAACAAAACCGAGCCATAGCTTTAAACCTAACCCTAACCCATAGAAGTCAAGATGAAGTGAAACCTTAAAACATAAACTGTTCCTGACAGCGAACCTTGAACTGAGAAGGCCCAACCTGGGAAACATGGTAATGCTAGGTAAAAAATGAATCCTGAACGGAATCAAAGAAATTTGAACAAAACTAACTCTAAACCGAACATTAGTTCTAACCCTAGCCCTAACACTAATCCTAAAACGAAGCCTTTCCTGTTTATAGAGCTTGATCATAAAAGTCCCAAACTTGGGGTGCCTAGTAGGGAAAGGTAACAGATGAATCCTGCCCAGTATCAAAAATTCTGACCAATAATTGGGGAAGGTGTTTCAATACATGCCTATTTCTCCTGTTTTCTTCTAAAGTGCTCTTGGATAAATTGTTTTTTCATGCTTCAGCTTAAGGTACTTTCATAAGGAACAAACCAGAGCATGCCCACAGTGAAGTGATTGAGTGTGTGAAGCTTTGTGCAGCTAGCACAAACCCTGTTTGATTTCCAGCTCCATTTCCATTCACACCTATAGGCCATAATGTAGTGAAAACTGAAACTTCAAACTGTTCCTGACACTGAACCATTGAACCTTGAAGGCCCAAACTTGGGAAGCCTACTAAATTTAGTAAAACATGAATCTGTACAGTATCAAAGTAATCAGACCAAAAAAAAAAAATCAAAGCTCTTTCAGTACATGTGTATTTTGCTTGCTCTTAAAGCACTCAGAGATAAAGCTGTTTCTTTCTACTTCAGCTTAGGGATAGTTCACAGGAAACAAACCAGAGAATGTTCACTGAGAACTGATTGAAGGTGTGAAGTTTCAAGCAGCTAGCACAAAGCCTGTTTGATTTCCAGCTTCACATCCATTCACCCCTATAGGGCAAAAAGAAGAGAAACATGAAAATTGAAACTGTTCCTGAGAGAAAACCCTTTTATGTAGGAGGCCCAAACATTTGGAGTATAGTCAAAATAGGAAAAAGGTGAATCCTGCCCAGTATCTAAAAATTTATAAAAAACTAACTCTAACCCTAACACCTGGTCTAAACCTAGTCCTAACACTAAGTCTAACCCTAAACCTAATCTGCTTAGAGAAAATTTGATCAAAGAAGTTTCGAAATGGGGAGTCTAGTGGTGCAAGCTTACAGATGAAATATTGGCAGTTTNTTCTACACAAAACCCTAAACTGGACTCTGACCATAATAATACACCTAGCTCTAAACCTGACATTTACCCTAAACCTAACTTTCCACAAAACCTAGTCATAAACCTAAAGTTAACACTATTTCTAACCATAACCCTAGACCTGACATTAGCCCTAGCTCTAATCCTATCTCTAACCCTAACACAAACCCTAGCCCTCATCCAAGCCCTAAACCTAGCCCTAATCCTACCCGAACACGCACCCTATTCCTATTCTTATTTATAACCCTCGCCCTAGCCCTGAACCTAGCCATAACCTCATCCCTTCCCCTAAAACTTACCATAACCATAGCACTAACACTAACCCTAATTCTAGCCCTAACCATGGGCATAACCCTAACACTAAACTTAGTGTTAATCTAGCCCCAATTTAGCCCTAACCCTAAGCAAATCTCTAGCTCTAGCCCTAAGAATAACTCTAACTCTCAACCTAGCCCTATTTCTATTTCTAAACCTGTCCATTACCATAAACCTAACACTAGCCCTAACCTTAGACCTAACACTAGATCTAACCATAACTCTATATTATGGTTATAAACTCTAAATCTAACCATAACCTTAAGCCTAAACCTCACCCTACCACTAGCTGAACACTATCACTAATCATAAAACTAACCCTAATACTAGCCCTAGCCCTAAAACAAATCCGTGTCATTACCCTAACCCTAAACCTAACATAAACCAAACCCTAACCCTACAACTAGCCATAACCCTAGCTCAAATTCGAGTTAGGAGTAAAACTAACCCTACACTGACTCATATCCAAACAATAAACCTAGCTCTATATATCACCCTAACCATAAAACAAATACTAACACCATTTCTAGCCCAAACATTAACCCTAAAACTAACCCTAATAATAACTGTAGTTCTTAAATCAGCCATAGTCTTAACCCTAGTCTTAACCCCAAAACAAAAATAGCCCTAATCTGAGCCCTAAAACTAGATTTAACCCTAAATCTAACCCTAACCCTAGCCCTAAACCTAACCATAACCCTAGCTCTAAGCCAAGCTCTAACCCTATCCCTTATTCTAAGCCAAACCCTATCCATAATGATAACCCAACTCCAAATTGTAATCCTTAGCCTAAATCAAACACTAACACTATTACCAGTCCAAAACCTAGCCCTCATTCTATCTCTAAACATAACCCAAAACCTAACCCTAACCTTCACACTTATTCTGACCATAACACTAATTATAGGTCTAAACCTGACCCTAACCCTAAACTGAATCCTGAAACTAGCCCTACCAGTAATATTTTACCTAAACCTAACCCTAACACTACCACTAGACCTAAACCATCTCTTAAATCTAGCAATAACTCTAGCCCTAGACTTAAACAAAAACTTAGTCCTAGCTCTAACAATAACCCTTAACCTAAACCAAACAATAACACTACCCCCAGACCTAACCCTACTCCTGATTCTGGCTTTCACCCTAACTCTAATCTGAACACTCACCCTGACACTAACACTAAACCTAGCTCTAAAACTGACTCTAAACCAAAATCTAAACCTAACACTAGACCTATCCATAACCCTAACCCTAAAACTAGCACTAATTAGAACCCTAGATCTTACATTACCCATAGCACTAAGCCAAGACCTAAACCTAACACAAAACTTAGCCCTAATCCAAGGCCTAAACCTACCGTAAGCATAACCCTAAACCTAAACATAGCCCTAACCCTAAGCCTAACCCTCACCTCATACATAAGCATAGCTCAAAGCCTAATCTTTGGCCTAAACATAACCCTAGCCTTATCACTAACAATAACCATAACCCTAAACCTATACATTACCCTTATGATAACTCTATTCCTAATGCTAACCCTAGGCCTAACCCTAACCCTATTACAAACCCTAAATCTCTCCATTACCCTAAACCTACCCTGAACCCTAAATCTAACCCTATTCATTACCTGAAACCTAACACTAACCCTAATGCTAATTTGAGCCCTATCCCTAAATCTTAACCTAATACAAACCATAACCTTTACCCTGAACCTAGAAATACCCCTAGCTCTAAAACTGACCCTTACCCTAAACTTAACACTTACACTAGACTAAGACATAGACCTAATCATAAATCTACTCCTAACTGTAACACTAGACCTGACATTATCCCTAGCCCTAATTCTAGACCTAACCATACAACAAACCCTAGCCCTCATCCTAGCCTTAATCATAACACTAACCCTTAGCCATAATCCTAATTCTAACCCTTACTCTACCTCTAAACCTAACTATAACACATACCTTACCCTAAAATTAACCCTAAACCTGGCCCTAATGCTAGGCCTAATCTGAACACCAAATCTAGTTCTATTTCTTGCCCTGATTTAGCCCTATTCCTAAAACTAACCATAACCCTAGCCCTAAGACTAACTCTAACTCTCACCCTAGCCTTATCCCTGCTTCTAACCCTATCATTTAACATAACCTAAACCTAGCCCTAACCCTTGCCCTATCCTTAGACATAGCCGTAACCCTAGATCTAACCCTAACTCCAAGTCTAAACCTAACTCTAAGTCTAAGCCTAACATAAACAGTAGCCCTAACCCTAATGCCAATCATACAACTAGCCCTAACCCTAAACCTAGAAATGAATAAAAAATGAGCAATAGGGACTGAGGAAGTTGCTCAAGCAGTAGGACATTGGCCTGGCATGTGCGGGGTGCTGGGTTTGATCCTCAGCAACAATAAAAATATAATTAAAGAAAAAAAGATGTTGTGTCCACCAAAAACTAATATATATATATATATATATATATATATATATATATATATATATATATATA
>NW_026005726.1:432692-589624 GCF_001458135.2 Marmota marmota marmota | reverse complement strand
TCTAACCCTAACCCTAACCCTAATGATGATGCTAGCCCTAATCCAATCCTATCACTAAACACACTCTAATCTTATCCCTAGACCTAACTCTAAACCTAACCCTCACCCTATCCCTAACCCTAGTTCAAAACCTTACCCTTATCCTAAACATAACCCTAACACTAACCCTAGTTCTAACCCTAATCCTAACCCTAACCCTAACTCAAGACCTATCCTGACCATAACCCTAGCCCTAACCTTAGCTCTAACCCGATCCATTATCCAAACCATTACCCTTACCCTAATGCTAACCCTAGGCCTAACACAAACCCTATCTCTAAACCTAACCCTACCAATTACCAAAAAAGTAACCTGAACCCTAAACAAAACCTATCATTATCCTAACCATGACCCTAATTCTTATTTGAACCCTAACCGTAAACCCTAACCTCAACCAAACTCTAACCTGATCCTGACCCTAATAACTCCCCTAGCTCTAAACCTGAACCTGAACCCTAAACCTAACCCTTAAACTAGACCTAGCCATAAACCTAATCCTAAAACTGTCCTCTCCTCAACTGTAACCCCACACCTGACATTAGCCCTAGCCCTAATCCTAGCCCTAACCCTAACAAAAACCCCAGCCATTATCCTAGCCCTAAACCTAGATTAACCTAACCCTAACTGTAACCCTAGCTCTAACCACAATACTAACCCTAGCATAATTGTAGCCCTAATTTCACCCTATTTTAAACCTAACAATAACCCTAGACCTAAGAATAAATCTAATTTTCACACTAGCGCTATCACTAGATATAACCCTATCCCTTAACATAACCCTAACCCTAGCCCTAAACTTAGTCCTAACCCTTGCCCTATCCATAGCCCAAGCACTAACCATAGATCATAATCTATCTCTAAATCTAAACCTGACCTGAAGCCTAAGCCTAACCCTAACACTAGCCCTAACCCTAACATTAATCCTAAAACTAGCCCTAATCCTAGCTCTAGCCCTAAAAATAACCAAGCCATAAGCTCTATCCCTAACCCTTAAACTAAGCCAAAACCTAACCATAAACCTACACCTACCCTAGCCCTAATTTGAGTTTAAGCCAAACTCTAAAACTAACCCTGACACTGACTCTGACACTAACACTAATCCTAGCTCTAAACATCACCCTAATCCTAACACTAACCCTAACACTAAACCTAGCCCTAAACTTAACCCTAAAATTTGCACTAATCTTAACCCTTGTAATTACATTAGCCATAATCCAAACCCTAGCACTAACTTAACCCAAATCCTAGCCCTAAGCTGAGCCCTAACCCGAGATTTAACCCTAACCCTAACCCTAGCCCTAGTACTAATCATAACCATTCCCCTAGCCCTAACCCTATACATTACCATAACAATAACCCTAACCCTAATGCTAACCCTAGACCTAAACCTAACCCTATCTATAATCCTATCCTTATCCATTTCCCTAAACCTAACATGAACCCTAATTCTAAGCCTATCATTACCCAAACCCTTACTCTAATGCTAATTTGATTCCTAACTTTAAGCCTTAACCTATTCCAAACCCTAACCTAGACCTTCACCTTAATAATACCCCTAGCCCTAAACCTGACCCTAACTGTAAACCTAAACCTTACACTAGCCGGACCCATAATCCTAAACCAAAAACTATCTTTAAACCTGATTCTAGAGTTGAAATTAGCCATACTCCTAATACTAGCCCTAACCCTAAAACAAACCCTAGCCCTCATTTTAGCCCTAAACCTAGTCTTAATCATAACCCTCATCCTAACCCTTATTCTAAACATCACTCTACCTCTAAAACTAACCTAGTTAACCCTAAACTAAATCCTAAAGCTAACCCTAATTCTATACTTAATCTGAACACTAACCATATACCTAAGCCTAGCCCTAATTTAGCCCTATTCCTAACCCTAATCCTAACTAGCCCTAATCATAACCCTAGCTCTTACATTACCCCTAGGCCTAAACCTAAAACTAACCCTAGCCCTATTCCTAGCCCTATTTTAGCTTTAACCCCAACCTTAACACTAAGCCTAGGTTCTAAATCTAAATCTAACTCTCGTCCTAGCCATTTCCCTAGTCCCAACCCTATCCATTACCATAATCCTAACCCTAGCCCAACCCTTGCCATATACTTAGTCCTAGCCCTAACCCTAGATCTAACCCTAATTCGAAATCTAACCCTAAACCTAGCTAAAAACCTTACCCTTAATATAAACATAAACCTAGAACTATCCTTGAATCTAACCCTAAACCTAGTCCTAATCATAACCTTAAAACCAGCCCTAAACCAAGCTCTAAATCTAAACATTACTCTAACCATAAACCTAACCCTATTATAAACCTATCCTTAACCCTAACCATAATCCTAACCCTAAACAGAAAAATAACCCTAGGCCTAACCTTAAACTAATACTCATTATAGCCCTAAGCATAGATCAAACTCTAACCCTTACCATAAACCTAATCATAACCATAGACATAACCCTAACCCTAAACTTAAATTTAACCCTGTCCCTTATCCTTAACCTACATCTAACCATATTCATTACCCTAACCGTAACCCTAAACTTAATCATATCCATTCCCCTAACCTAACCCTAACCCTATACTTACTGTAATCCTATCCCTAAATATAATCCTGAACCTAACCCTTGTTCTAATCCTAATCATAGCTCAGAAGCTAACTCTTACAATAAACATAACACTAACGCTAACCCTAGTTCTAACCCATAACCTAACACTAACTCAAAACCTAATTCTAATCATAAGTCTATCTATAACCTCAGCTCTAACTGTATCCATTACCCTGATCATAACCCATACCCTAATGCTAATTCTAGGCCTAACCCTATCTCAAGACCTAATACTAACCATAACCCTAGCCCTAAATTTAACTCTAACTGCATCCATTAACTGAAACATAACTCTTTCCAAATGCTAACCCTAGGCCTAACCCTAAACCTATCACTAACCCCAACCCTATCAATTACCCTAAACTTAACCAGAGCCCTAAATCTAACCCTATCATTACCCTAACTGTAACCCTAATGCTAATTTGAGCCCTAACTCTAAACTTAAACCTAATAGAAACCCAAACCATGACCCTGATCCTAATAATTACCCTAGCTCTAACCTGACCCTTACATTAAAACTAATCCTTACATTAGACTTAGCCAAAACCGAACCCTAAAACTATCCATAACCATAACCCTAGACCTGACATTAGCCCTAGATATAATCCTAGTCCTAACCCGAACAAAAACCCTAGCCCATATTAGCACTAAACATAGGCTTAATCATAACATTAAGCTTAAACCTAGGCCTAACTTAAAACCAACCCTATCCCTACTCTTAGAACTAACTTAGTCCTATCCCTAACCTTAACCCTAACCCTAGCCCTAAAACTAAGTCTAACTCTCTCCCTAGCCCTAAAACTAGTTCTAACCCTATCCCTTACTGGCACTCTAAACCTAGCCCTAACCCTAGCCATTTTCTTAGCCCTAGCCCTAACCCTAATCTAACCTTAACTCTAAATCTAACCCTAATGCAAAGCCTAAGCCTAAACCTAACACTTACCCTAAGCCTAATGCTACTCCTAAAACTAGCCCTAACACTAGCCCTAGCCCTAATACAAAACCGAGCCATAGCCCTAACCCTAACCCTTAACCTAAACCAAACCCTAACCCTACACCTAGCCCTAACCCTAATTCTAGTTTTAAGCAGAACCCTAAAACTAACCCTAACCCTGATTCTGACGCTAACACTAACCCTAGCTTTAAACATCAACCTAAACATAACACTATACCTAGCCCTAACCCTAACCCTAACCCTAAAACTAACCCTAATTGTAACCATAGTACTAACATTAGCAATAATCCTAACCTTAGCCCTAACTTAACCCAAAACCTAGCCTAATCTGAGCCCTAAACCGAGCTTTAACCCTAACACTAACCGTAACCCTAAACCTAGAACTAATAATAACCATAACCTTAGCTCTAAACCTAGCTCTAACCCTCTCCATTACCCTAACCATAATCCTAACCCTAATACTAACTCTAGGCCTAAACCTTACCATATCCCTAATCCTAACCCTATCCATTACCCTGAACCTAACTTGAAACCTAAACCTAACTATATCATTGCCCTAATCCTAACTGTATTCTAATTTGAGCCCTAAATTTAAACCTTAACCTATCCCAAACACTAATCACGACACTGACCCAAACAATACCCTTAGCTCTAAACCTGATCCTAACCCTAAACCTAACCCTAACACTACATCTCACCTAATCCTAAAATTAACTTTAACTGTAAAGGTGGACCTGAAATTAGCCCTAAACCTAATCCTAGCCCTAATCCTAGCCTTAATCCTAACCCGAACCATAACCTGAGGTTTAATCCTATTTCTAACACTTGCCTAGCCCTAAACCTATCTATAACCCCATCCCTTACCCTAAACCTAACCATAACCCTAAACCTAACCATAATCTTAAACATAACCATAACCCTTGTCCTAACCATTAGCCTAACCCTAACAATAAGCCTAGCACTAACCCTAATTTATTCCCATCCTAGCACTAAACTTAGCCTTAAGACTAATTCTAACTCTTGTCCTAGCCCTATCCCTAGTTCTATCCTTAGCCCTAGCCCAACCCTGGATCTAAACCTAAATCTAAATTTAAACCTAACTCTAAATTTAATCATAAACACAATACTAAAAAAACCCCTAACACTAGCCCTAACAATAATGCTAATCCAAAAACTTGCCTTAATCATAGCCCTAGTATTAAAACAAAACCAAGCCATATCCCTAATGCTAACCCCTAACCTGAACCAAACCATAAACCTACACCTAGCCCTAACCCTAACTTCAAAAATAACCCTGAACCTGACACTGATCCTAACACTAATCCTAGCTCTAAACATCACCCTAACCTTAAATTAACCCTAACACCTGAACTAGCCTTAACCCTAACCCTAAAACTAGCCCTAATCATAACCCTAGTTCATACATTCATTGTTGTCATAACACTAGCCCTAAACCTAAGACAAATCCTGCCCCTAATTCTAGTCTTAACCCTAGCTTAAACACTAATCTTAACCCTAACACTAGCCCTAACCCTAACCCTATCCCGAGTCCTAACCCTAGCTCTAACCATATCCCTTACCCTAAGCCAAACCCTAACCCAAATGCTAACCCTAGTCCTAAACCTAATCCTTAGCCTAATGTAAAAACTAACAGTATTACTAGTCCTAACCCTAGTCCTCATTCTAGTTCTAACCCTAACCCTAACCCTTATTTTGATTTTAACAGTAACCCTAGGTCTAAACCTGAACCTAACCCTAAACCAAACCCTAACATTAGCCCTACCGGTAAGCCTACACCTATACCTAAACCTAACACTAGATCTAGACCCAAAACTAATCCTAAATATAGCTATAATTCTAGCCCTAGACCTAAACAAAATCCTAGCTTTAGCCCTAACAATAACCTTTAACCTAAATTAAACACTTACCCTACCCCTAGACATAACACTAGTCCTAATTCTGGATCTAACCCTAACTCTAATCCTGTACAGAACACTGACCCTGACCCTAACATTAACCTATCTCTAAACCTAACCCTAACCCAAAACCTAGTCCTAACACTAGACCTAGCCATAACCCTAACCCTAATACTAGTCCTAAACATAATCCTAGCCCTAATGCTATTTTAACCCTAATCTTAACCCTATCAGCAGCGCTAACCCTAACCATAGTCATATCCCTAGACCTAAACCTAACACAAAACCTAGCCATAATCCTAGGCCTAAAATTAGACCTAAGTATAACAATAACCCTAACCCTAGTCCTAACACTTACCCTAACACTAACCCTTGCCTTAGACGTAACCCTAGCTCAAAGCCAAACCCTTACCCTAAACATTACCCTACCCCTATCATAAACCATAACTCTAACCCTAGCTCTTATCTAAACCCTATCCTAGCTCAAACTATAGTTCTAAACCTGTCAATTACCCCAACCTTAACCCTAAACCTAATTGTAACCCTATCCCTTACACTAAACTTAACCCTAACCATAAATGTATCCCAAGACATAACCATAAACATAAACCTCACCATAGCCCTAACCCTAGCTGAAACATTAAGCCTTACACTAAACCTAATATTAATATTAGCCTGAATCCATACCCTAACCCTAACTCTAACCCTGAATCTAACATTATCCATTACAACACTAAACCTAACCCTAACTGTAATGAAATCTCTAGCCATAACCTGAACCATAAACAAAACTCTAACCATAAACATCATCCTAGACCTAAATATAAACCTAAACCTCTCCCTAGCCATTACCCTAGCTCAAACACTAACCCTTACTCTAACCTAATCATAACAGAAACATTAAACCTATCGCTTACTGTAAACCAAAACTAGTTCTATCCCTAAACCTAGCTCTAATTTTTGACTTATTCCAAACCATAATCTATCTCTAACCCTAGCTCTGAATCTATCCATTATACTAAACATAACCCTTACCTAATGCTAACTTTAACCCTATTGATAAACCTAACCCATCCATTACCCTAAACCTTAACTGAAACCTAAACCTAACTCTATCCATTAACCTAACCCTAAACCTAAACATAACACTAATTCAAGCCCTAAACCTTATAATTAGGATTAGGACTAGGGTTAGTGTTTAGGTAAGATTAAGGCTGGGTTTAGTGCTAGGGTTTCTGGTAGGTTCAGGGGTAGAACTAGGGCTCGGGCTAATGTCAAGTCTAGTGTTATGATTAAGAATAGTTTTGGACCTCTATACCTTCCTGTATCCCAATGACTCTTTAAGTTTTGTCTCTTTATGTTATCCCATATTTCTTGGATGTTCTGCTCATGGTTTCTTAACAGTCTCGCTGAGCTGTCTATGTTCTTTTCAAGTTGAAATACTTTGTCTTCATTGTCTGATGTTCTATCTTCTAAGTGTTCTACTCTGCTGGTAGTATTCTCATTTGAGTTTTTAAGTTGTTTTATTGCTTCCTGCATTTCTAGGATTTCTGTTTGTTTGTTTTTTATAACCTCTATCTCCCTGTATTGTTGATCTTTTGCTTCTTGGATTTGTTTATGTAATTCATTGTCGAAGTCATCTTTCATTGTCTGATTTTGGTGTCTAATGTCTTCATTGAGACTCCAGATCATCGGAAGCACGTAAATCCTGAATTCTTTATCTGACATTCCATCTGCTGCAGCTATTACCTCTTCTAAAGTTGAGTTGACCAGCATTGCTTGTGGTCCTTTCTTTCCTTGTGTTTTCATACTGCTCGTGTTTCTTTCTGCTTGGTGAAACTGTTGTGTTATTGAATTTTCTCCCTCTCTATATTTATATTGCTCTTGTATAGTTGCAAAGTCTCCCTTGCAGGGGTGGGCAGCGGCTGTGCTCCTCCTCCAATTGGGGTGATCTGTCTATCACGCTGGCAGGCCGCTGGGCCCCTTCTCCAGATCACGTGGTCTGCCTACATTGCAGGCAACGGCTGGGCCCCTCCTCCAATAGGGATGATCTGTCTACCACACTGGCAGGCCGCTGGGCCTGTTCTCCAGGTTGCAGGTCTGCCTACCTTGCAGGTGCAGGCGGCGGCTGTGCCCCTCCTCCAAGCTTACATATGAATCCTGCACAGTATCAAAGAAATCTCACTAAATAATTGGGGCAGGTATTTCAGTACATGCATATTGCCCTGTTTTCTCCTAAAGTGCTCTTAGATATACTTGTTTTGCATGCTTCAGCTTATCACTACTTTTAAAGGAAGAAAGCAGAGAGTGCCCACAGACAACTGATTGAGTATGTGAAGTTTTAACCAGCTAGCACCAACCCGCTGATTTCCAGTTCCATTCTCATTTACACATATAGGTCAAAATAAAGTGAGACATTAAAAACAAACTATTTCCAACAGCAAACAATTGAACAGAGAAGGCCCAAAACTGGGGCTCATAGTAAGGCTAAGTTAAAGATAAATCTTCCCAGTATCAACGAAATTTGACAAAACAAACTCTAACCCTAACACTAGCTCTAAAGCTAGCCCTAACCCTAACCATAACACTAACACTTACCTGTTAGGGAACCATTGATCCTAGAAGTGCCAACCTTGGGGAGCCTAGTGGAGCAAGCTAAAAAATGAATACTGTGTAGTATCAAATAAATCTGATCAAATTTTTGGGAGACTTATTTCAGTACGTACATGTTTCTCTGTTTTCTCCTTAAGGGCTCTCAGAAACAGTTTCTTTTGCATGCTTCATCTTTGGCCTACCTTCAAAAGAAAGAAACCAGAGAGTGCCCACTGAGAACTGATTGTGTGAAGTTTCAAGCATCTCCTGCCAACCCTGTTTGATGTCCAACTCAATTTTCATTCAAATCAATAAGCCATAATGAAGGGAAACCTTAAAATAAAAACTGTTCCTGACAGCGAACCATTGAACCAACAAGGCCCGAACCTGTGGAGCATAGTTAGGCCAAGTAAAAGATGAATCATGCCCAGTATCATAGAAATTTGAAGAAAACTAGGGATGCATGGGTGCTCTCAGTGCAGATGGAAGGCTGGGCTGTGCAGTTTCTCTGGACGCAGACAGCAGTCTCTGCTACACAGTCGCTCTCTGCACAGACGGAAGGCAGCACAGAACACAGAGGCTTTGCTTGCGGGTCACCAGAACGAGTTCTGGACAGCACAAGGTCACTCCAGTACCACCCACCTCACCAAACACCATACTTGAGTAATAGATGGAATCCATCTTGCAAAACCTTACTCGCCATCTATCAGTGGGCATGGCTACTAGCTTGGTTCTGCAGCTTATCAGGTACCTGGTTTCCAACTCCCCTACCTCCAGCTGTGATAACTCAAGATTTTCCTCACAAGCTTTTGGCAGGTGCAGCTATCAATGCTGAACAGCAACTGTACAGGCACCTGGTTTCCAATTCAGAGACTAAGAGTAGGGAGGCTCCAGGTAGAAGCTCAAGCCCTCTCACCCTGGCTACCTCCACCACCCTGAGCACAGAGACTCAAGCTAGGAATAGACAACTTCACCTACTGCAAGAAAAGAAAACAGACTTCAGAGACTTTTTTTTTCTTTCATACATTTCTTTTCTTGATCTTCTCATCCATTTTCCTCTATGCTTCCCCTCTGGTCCTCACAATCTCAACATATGTGAAACCAACAACTTTCCATAAAATTGGACTTTAAGAACTGAATCACTAGAATTGTATAATATAAAGGAATTGCATAGGCCCACCTCACCACCTCTTTATTTGCTCTTATTTTCTTCTTCCCTCTCTTTATTTCTTTCCTTGTTATTGTTTCTTCTTTTTTCCTTCTCCCTCTATCCCACTTTCAGCCTCCTAACTTTTACTATTTATACATAGGGTAATTTTTTGAATACAGATAAGGAGTTTGAATTTATACCTTCTTCCATAAATTTCCCCTGTCTATTCATTAGTGTTCTCTTCCAAAGTTGCTAAGTTAGATTAATCACATACCCTCATTCCTTTCCCCCTTAACATAGCATCCTACCCCTGACCCTCAGTTCTCTATACACCACCAGAAATGTTATGCCTTTTATGAAACTAATGCCTATATTTTAAATAATAATTGAAGCCAACATCTGTAGACAGAGTCTAAATATAAATGTATTTATAATTGTTATGCTTAGGATTCGGGTTAGGGTTAGATTTAGAGTTAGGTTTTGATCTATGGTTAGGGCTAGGGCTAAGGATAAAGCAAGGGTTAGGACTAAGGTTTGGGTTAGGTTTAGGATTATGGTAAGTGATAAGGTTGGAACTAGTGATAGGGCTAATATGAGAGTTAGAGTTAGTCTTAGGTTTAGGGTTAGGGTTAGGGTTTGGGTTAGGGATAGGGCTAAATTAGGGCTAGTGTTAGTGTGTTAGGTTTAGGCCTTGGGTTAGCGTTGGAGTAGGATTATGTTTAGGGTAAGGTATTGGGTTATAGCTGGGTTAAGGGCTAGGGAAAGTGTTAGTATTAGGGTTAGGGCTAGGGTTAGGTTTAGGATTATGATTAAAGCTAGGTTTAGGGCTAGGATGAGGGCTAATGTTTGTGTTAAGATTAGGGCTAGGGCAAATGTCAGGTCTAGGGTTACAGTTAAGGATAGATTTAGTGTTTGTTTATGGCTTGGTCCAGTGTAGCAGTTAGGTTTATACTAAGGGTCAGTTTTAGAGCTAGGGTTATTATTAGGGTCAGGATCAAGGTGAGGGTTTGGGTTAGGTTAGGGTTTAGGTTTAGTGCTTGAATTATCATTAGGGTTTCAGGTTAAGGTAATGAAAGGGTTAGGTTTAGGTTTAGGTGTAGTTTAGTGTAATGGATAGGGTTGGGGTTAGGCCTAGGGTTAGCATAAGGATTATCATTAGGGTAATGGATAGTGTTAGACCTAAGATTAGGGGTAGGATTATGTAAAGGATTAAGGATTGTGGGGGTTAGTGTTAGATATATGTTTATGGTTAAAGCTAGGTTAAGTGGCTGGGCATGTGGGTCAAAATGTAACATGCTCACCTGGCATGTGCAGGGCACTGGGTTCGATCCTCAGCACAACATACCAATAAAATAAAGATGTTGTGTCCACCGAAAACTAAAAAAAATAAATATTTTAAAAACTAGTTTTAGGACTCAAATTAAGGCTAGGTTTTGGGTTAGTTTAGGGCTAAGGTTAAGGCTATGGCTAATGTACAAAATAGCGTTATGTTTAGAGCTAGTGATAGGGTCAGGGATAGGGATAGGATTAGTGTTAGGGTTAAATTTACGGTTATTATGATGTTTAGAGCTAGATTTAATGTTAGGATCAGAGTCAGAGTCCAGATTAGTTTTCAGGTTAGGGGTAGGACTAGAATTAGAGCTAGGATTAGGGCTAGGTGTAGGGTTAGGCTTATGATTTGGTTTTGTTTTAAGGCTAGGGGTAGAGTTAGGGCTAGTTTTAGGATTAGAGCTAGTGTTAGTGTGAGTTTTAGGTTTAGGATTAGGGTTAGATTTAGAGATAGGTTTAGATCTAGGCTTTGAGCTTGGGGTAAGGATAGGACCAGGATTAGGGCTAAGTTTAGGGCTAGGTATAGGATGATGGTAAGGGATAGGGTTAGAACTAGGTATAAGGCTAGCACGAGAGTTTGAGTTATTCTTAGGGCTAGGGTTAGGGTTGGGTT
The DNA here is from genome assembly GCF_001458135.2 of Marmota marmota marmota. NCBI lineage: Eukaryota > Metazoa > Chordata > Mammalia > Rodentia > Sciuridae > Marmota > Marmota marmota. The sequence goes on along the minus strand of NW_026005726.1, from coordinate 578,411 downwards.
ATGGATAGGGCTAAATTTGGGCTGGGATGAAGACTAGGGTTAGTGTTAGGGTTAGGCCTAAGTTTAGGGCTAAGTTTAGGGCTAAGATTAGTGTTAGGGTTAGGATTAGGGTATGGAATGGGATTATAGCTACTTTTAGGACTAGGGTGAGGATTAGATTTAGGGTTACAGTTAGGGATAGGTTTATGATTAAGGTGACATTTATGGCTAGAATGTGGGTTATAGTTTGTTATAGAATTAGGACTAGGATTAGAGCTAGGGCTAATGTAAGGTCTAGGGTTAGAGTTAGGGAGAGTTTTAGCATTAGGTTTATAGCTAGGTCTATTGTAAGTGTCAGGTTTCTTGTTAGGGTCAGGTTTAGAGCTATGGGTATTATTAGGGTCAGGTTCAAGGTTAGGGTTTTTATTAGATTAAGGTTTAGGGTTAAGGCTCAAGTTATCATTACAGTTAGGGATATGTCAATGATAGTTTTAGGTTCATAGTTCCGGTTAGGTGTAGAGTAATGGATAGGGTTAAGATTAAGGATAGGATTAGGGTTCGGCCTAGGGTTAGAAGAAAGTCTTAGGATTATCATTATGATAATAGATAGGGTTAGAGCTAGTAATAGGGCTAGTGTTATGCTTAGGATTAAGTCTAGGGTTAGGCCTAGGTTTAGGGTTAGTGCTAAGGTTAGGGTTATGTTTAGCTTTAGGGTTAAATCTAGGGTAGGGCTTGGGTTAGGGCTAGGTTTTGGAATAGGTTAGGGCTATGGCAAATGTAAGAACTTTGATATGATTAGGGCTAGTTTTAGGGTTATTGTTAGAGCTAAGTATAGTTTTAGGGTTAGGTTTAGGGTTAGGGTGATGTTTAGAGCTAGGGTTAATTTTAGTGTCAGGGTCAATGTTCAGTTTAGGGTTATGGTTAATGTGAAAGCCAGAATTAGGACTAGGGTTAAGACTAGGGGAAGGGTTAGTTTTTGGCATTAGGCTAAGGGTTATTATTAGGGCTAGGGCTAGGTTTTTCTTTAGGTTTAGGGCTAGAGTTATGGATAGATAAGGATTAGATATAGGTCTAGAGCTAGTGTTAGGGTTAGGTTTAGGTATAAGGTTACCAGTAGGGCTAGTGTTAGGGTTCGGTTCAGGGTTAGGTTCAGGTTTAGACCTATGATTAGTGTTCGGATCAGAATAAGGATCAGGGTTAGGGTTAGGGTTTGGGCTCTGGTTAGAGCTAGAATGAGGACTAAGTTTAAGACTACTAGTAGGGCTATTGTTTGGGTTAGGTTAAGGAATATAATTAGGATTAGGATTAGGATTAGCATTAGGTTTAGGGTTTAGCACAGGGTAAGGGATTGGGTTAGAGTTAGGGTTAGGGCTAGGGTTAGGGTTAAGGCTAGGTTTAGGGCTCATATTAGGGCTAGTTTTTGTGTTAGGGTTATGGCTATGGTTAGAGCAATGGGTAATGTAAGAGCTATGGTTTTTAGGGTTAATTTTTGGGTCATGGTTAGAAGTTAAAATTCTATTGTTAGGATTAGGTTTAAGGTTAGGGTGAAATTTAGAACTAGTGTTAGTGTTAGGTTAATAGTCAGGGTCAGGTTTAGTTTTAGGTTTAGGGTTAGGACTCGAATTAAGGCTAGGGTTACTATAAGGTTTCAGTTTAAGGTTAGGGTGGTGTTTAGAGCTAGGTTGAGTGTTAATATATGAGTCAGAGTTAGGGTTAGTAATAAGGTTAAGATCAGAACTCGAATTAGTGCTAGGGTTAGGTCTAGGTGTAGTGTTAAGTTTTGGTTTAAGTTAAGGTTTAGGTTTAGGGCTATTGCTTGGTTTTGTTTTACTGCAAGTGTTAGTGTTAGGGCTAGTTTTATGATTAGTGTTAGGGCTAGGGCTAGTGTTAATGTTAGGCTTAGACTTAGGATTAGGGTTAGATTTAGAGTTAGGGTTAGATCTAGGGTTAGGACTAGGAATAATAATTTAGCAAAGGTTATGGCTAGGTTTAGGGCTAGGTTTATGGCTAGGTTTAGGTTTACATTAATGGATACTATTAGAAGTAGGGATCGGGCTAGTGTGAGATTTAGAGTTAGTCTTAGGGCTAGGGCTAGGGTTAGGGTTAGGGTTAGGGATACTATTAAATTAGGGCTAATATTAGGGCTAGGGTTAGTGTTCACCTTAGACCTAGAGTTAGGGTTAGGGTTAGGGTTAAGTTTTGAATAAAGAATGGCATTATACCTTGGTTTAGAGATAAGGTGAAGGTTAAAATTAGGGTTAGGGCTATGGTTAGGGTTAGGGTAAAGATTAAGGCTAGGTTTGGGGCTACGATGAGCACTATTGTTTATTTTAGTTTTAGGGCTAGGATTAGGGCTATGGCTAATATCAGATCTAGGGTTATGGTTAAAGATAGTTTTAGGGTTAGGTTTATGGCTACATGTAATGTAAGGGTTAGGTTTAGGGTTAGAGTCAGGTTCAAAGCAAGGGGTATTATTAGGGTCAAGGTCTGGGCTAGAAGTTTGGGATAGGTTAAGTTTTAAAGTTAGGCCTCAAATTAGCGTTATGGTTAGTGTTAGTGTAATGATAGGATGAGGTTTAGGTTTTAGGTTTGGTTTAGCATAATGCATAGGTTTAGGATTAGGAATAGCATTAGGTTTAGGCCTAGAGTTATGGTTATGGCAATGGGTAGGGTTAGAGTTAGGGTTAGGACTAGAGTTATTGTTTTGATTAGGGCTAGGTTTAGGATTAGGGTTAGGGTGAAAGTTCGGGTTAGGGCTTGCATTAGGACTAAGTTTTGGGTTAAGTTAGTGCTAGGGTTAGTGGTAAGGCAAATGTAAGTACCAGGATTACAATTAGGGTTAAATTTAAGGTTAGGGTTAGTGGTAGGTATAGTGTTGGGTTTAGGGTTAGGGTTAGGGTGATGTTTAGACTAGGGTTAGTATGGTGGTCAGAGTCAGGTCAGTGTTAGTTCTACTTTTCAGCTTAAAAGTTGAATTAGAGCTAAGGTTAGGTTAGGGTTAAGGGTTTGTTTAGGTTAAGTGTTAGGGTTAGGGCTATGGCTCGGTTTTGTTTTAGGGCTAGGGTTAAAGTTAGATTTAGAGGTAGGGATAGGGTTAGGGTTAGGCTTAGGGTTAGGGTTTGATTTAGAGTTAAAATTATATCTAGGTTAGGGCTAGAGCTAATCATAGCACTAGGTTTAGGGCTGGGTTTAGGGCTAGGATTAGGGTTACAGTAAGGGATAGGGTTGGAACTAGGGATGGGGCTAGGGTGACAGTTAGAATTAATCGTAGGGCTAGGGTCAGGGCTAAGGTTATGAGTAGGACTAAATTAGTGCTAAGATTAGGGCTAGGGTTAGTTCTTGGGTTAGGCCCATAGTTAGGTTTAGGGTTAGGATTAAGGCTAGTTTTAGGGCAAGGATAAGGGCTGGGATTTGTGTTAGGTTTAGGGCTAGGATTAGGGCTATGGCTAATGTCAGGTCTAAGCTTACGGTTGGGGATAGTTTTTTAGGATTAGTGTTATGACTAGGTCTAGTGTAAGGGTTAGGTTTAGTGTAAAAGTCATCCATATAGCTAGGAGATTTATTAGGGCCAGGGTCAGTGTTAGAGTTTGTTTGAGGTTAGGTTTTATTGTTAGGGCTTGAATTAGCACTAGGGTGTGGGTTAGGGTAATGATAGGGTTTTGTTTAGAGTTTACATTAGGTTTAGGGTAATTGATAGGGTTAGGTTTAGTGATAGGGTTAAGATTAGGCCTAGAGTTCACATTAGGGTAAGGGTTATGGTTAGTATAATGGATAGGATTAGAGCTAAGTTTAGGGTTAGTATTATGGTTAAGAATAGGTCTTGAATTAGGGTTAGGGTTAGGATTAAAACTAGGGTTAGGCTTAGGTTTATGTTTAGCGTAAGGGTTAGGTTTTGAGATAGGGTTAGGGCTAGGGTGAGGGTTAGGTTTAGGGTTACTTCTAGGGATAAGATTATAGTAGTCATAGGGTTAGGGTTAGGATTAGGGCTAGGGACATCTTTAGGGATAGAGTTAGGGTTAGGGTAATGTATACAATTAGATGTAGATTTAGGGCTATGTTTAACGTTAGATTGAGGTTTAGGCTTAGAGATAGGGCTATGGTTATATTTAGGTTTGTAGTAAGTGTTAGGGTTTGAGCTAGGGTTAGGTCTATGGCAAGTGTGAGGTTTAAGATTCGGTCTAGGGTTAGTTTTCCAGTTATTGTTAGATATAGCATTAAGCCTAGGATTATCAATAAGGTTAGGTTTAGTTTAGAGTTATGGGTAGGTTAAGAGCTAGGTTTAGGGCCAGAGTTAAATTTAGGATTAGGGCTAGGTTTAGGGTTAGATTGAGGGACAGGTGTCAGTTTACGTGTAGAGTAATGTGTAGGCTTTGAATTAGGATTCGGACTAAGGTGAGGGTTAGGTTAGGGTTAGGGCTAGGGTTAGGGCTAGGGTTATGCTTAAGGCTTGATTTAGGCCTAGGTTTAGCTCTAGGTTTTGTGTTAGGTTTAGTCCTAGGGTTAGGGCTATGGGTAATGTAAGAGCTAGGGTTATGTTCAGGGCTAGTTTTAGGGTTAGGGTTATGGTTAGGTCTAGTGTTAGGTTTACATTTTCGGGTAGGGTCAGATTTAGAGATAGGTTTACTCTAAAGGTAGGGTCAGTGTTTGGGTTAGAGTTAGTGTTAGGGGTACAGCCAGAATTAGGACTAGGTTTAGGTCTAGGGTTAGAGTTAATGTTTGAGTTAGGTTAAGGATTATTGTTAGGGCTAGGGCTAGGTTTGTGTTTAGGTCTAGGGCTAGAGTTAAGGCTAGATTTAAAATTTTGTTTAGGTCTAGGGCTAGTGTTAGGGTTTGGTCTAGGGTTAGGGTAAATTTTAGACCTAGGGTTAGTGTTAGGGTCAGAATAAGAGTCAGGGTTAGCGTTAGGGTATGGGATAGGGTTAGAGCTAGAATGAGGGCTAGGGTCAGGACTATTAGTAGGGTTAGGGTTTTGGTTAGCCTAAGGATTAGAGATAGGTTTAGTGTTACCATTAGGGTTAGGGTTTTTCTTAGGTTAAGGGATAGCCTTAGAGCTAGGGTTAATGCTAGATTTAGTGTTAGTGTTAGGGTTAAATATAGGTTTAGAGCTTGGATTAGGGATAATTTTTGTGTTAGGGTTAGTGCTAGATTTGGGCATTGACTTATGTAAGAGCCAGGGTTACAATTAGGGTTAGTTTTAGGGTTAGGATTAGGGGTAGGTCTAGTGTTGGGTTTAGGTTTAAGGTTAGGTTAATATTTAGAGCTAGGGTTATTGTTAGGATATGAGTCAGCATCGGGGTTACTTTTAGAGTTAGGGTTAGGACTCAAATAAGGGCAAGGGTTACTGTTAGTGTTTGGTTTAAGGTGAGGGCTGTGTTTAGAGCTAGGGTGACTCTTAGGATATCAGTCAGGGTCAGGGTTAGCTTTAAAGTTATGGTTATGACTTGAATTAGGGCTAGTGTTACTGTTAGGGTTTGGTTTAAGTTTAAGGTGGTCTTTAGAGCTAGGGTCAGTGTTAGGATATGAGTCAGGGTCAGGGTAAGTTTTAAGGTTAGGGTTAGGACTCGAATTAGGGCTAGGTTTATGTCTAGGTGTAGTATTAGGATTTGGTTTAAGTTAAGGTTTAGGGTTAGGGCTGTTGCTCAGGTTTGTTTTAGTCCTAGTTTTAGGGTTTGGGCTAGTTATAAGATTAGTTTTAGGCTTAGACTTTTGACTAGGGTTTGATTTGGATTTAGCGTTAGATCTAGGATTAGGGCTACGTTTAAGAATAGGGCAAGGGTTAGGGCTAGGGTTATGGTTACAGTAACAGATACGGTTAGAACTAGGGCTAGAGCTAGGGTGAGAGTTAGAGTTAGTCTTAGCCCTAGGGTTTTGGTTAGTTTTATGGATAGGGCTAAGTTAGGGCTAGGATAGGGCTAGGGTTAGTGTTTAGCTTAGGCCTAGTGTTAGGCTAGGGTTTTAATTTTAGGGTGAGGTATGGTGTTATAAATAGGTTTAGAGGTAGGGTGAGGGTTAGAGTTAGGCTTAGGGCAAGGGTTAGGGTTAGGGTTATGATTAATCCTAGGTTTGGGGCTAGGATGAGGGCTAGAGTTTGTTGTAGTGTTAGGTCTAGAATTAGGACTAGGGCTAATGTCAGGTCTAGTGTTACAGTTTGGTGTAGATTTAGGGTTAGGTTTGTGTCTATGTCTAGTGGAAGTAGCAGGCTTTGGGTAAGGGTCAGGTTTAGAGCTAGGTGTATTTCTAGGGTCAGGATTAGGGTTAGGGTTTGTTTTAGGTTAAGGTTTAGGGATAGGTCTCAAATGAGAATTAGGTTTAGAGTTAGGGTTAGGGTAATTGATTGGGTTAGGTTTAGGTTTCAGGGTAGGTTTAGGGCAATGCAGAGCTTTAGGGTTAGCAAAAGGGTTAGGGTTATCCCTAGGGTTAGCATTAGGATTAGGGTTATCATAAAGAAAATATATGGGGTTAGATATATGGTTAGGGGTATGGTTAGGTTAGGATTAGGGCTAGAGTTAGGTTAGGTTTTGGGTCAGGGCTAGTCCCTAGCTTAGGGTTAGGGTTAGGGTTATTTTTAGGGTAAAGGTTAGGTTTTGAGCTAGGTTTAGGTCTAGGACGAGTGTTAGGTTTAGTGTTATGGTCAGGGTTAGGTTTAGGGCTAGGGATAGGGTTCTCATTAGTTTAAGATTAGGTTTAGGGTAATAGATTGGGTTAGATGTAAGGTTAGCTTTATGGTTAAGGTTAGATTTAGGTTTAACTTTAATTTTAGGGCTAGTTTTACTGTTGGTTGTAGGGTAAGAGTTAGGGTTTGGATTAGAGCTAAAGCTATTGCTAGGTTTAGGTTTAGGTCTAGGGTTAGATTTATTGTTTGGGTTAGGGTTTCAGTTAGGGTTAGGGATAGGGTTATCATTAGCATTAGGGTTAGAGTTAGGGTAATGGCTAGGGTTAGAACTAGTGTTAGGTCTAGGGTTAAGGTTAGGGTTAGAGCTATGGTTAGGGATAGTGCTAGGGTTATGTTTTGGCTAAGGGTTAGGATTTGAGCTAGGTTTAGGACTAAGGTGAGGGTTAGGGTTAGGGTTAGGACTAGGGTTAGGGTTAGCATGAGGATTATGCTTAGGGTCGGTTTAGGCATTGATTTGGGTTAGGGTTATTTAAGTTTTGTGTTAGGTTTAGGCCTAGGGTTAGTGCTATGTGTAATGTAAGATGTAGGGTTCTGATTAGAGCTTGTTTTAGGGTTAGGATTATGGCTAGGTCTAGTTTTAGGTTTAGGTCTTTGATTAGGGTCAGGTTTAGAGCTAGATTTAATATTAGTGTCAGGGCCAGTGTTCAGGTTAATGTTAGGGTTATCATGAAACCTGAATAGGAGTAGGGTTAGGTCTAGTGGTAGGGTTAGTGTTTGGTTTAGGTTAAGGGTTATTGTTAGGGCTAGTACTAAGTTTTTGTTTAGGTCAACGGCTAGAGTAATAACAAGATTTAGGTTTAGGTCTAGGGCGAGTGTTAGGGTTAGGTTTAGGTATAAGTTTCCTAGTAGGTCTAGTTTCAGGTTTCGATTTTGGTTTAGGGTCAGGTTTAGACCTATAATTAATGTTACGGTCAGAATAAGGGTGAAGGTTAGGGTGAGTTTTGGGGTTAGGGTTAGATCTAGAATGAGGGCTAGTGTTAGGACTAGTAATAGGGTTATTGTTTGGGTTTGGCTAAGGATTAGGATTAGAACTAGTGTTAGCATAATGAATAGGGTTTGGCTTAGGGTAATGGATAGAAATATAATTAGGGTTAGAGCTAGGATTAGGGTTAGGTTTAGGGCTAGTTTTAGGGTTAAGGTTAGGGTTAAATCCAGTGTTAGGGCTTGGATTAGGGCTATTTTTGTGTTAGAGTTAGGGCTAGGGTTTTTCTAAGACCAATGTAAGAACTAGGGTTACGATTACGGTTAGTTTTAGGGTTAAGGTTTCAGCTAGGTCTAGTGTTAGCATTAGTTTTAGGTTTAAGGTGATATTCAGAGCTGGGTTTATGTTTGGATATGAGTCAGGGTGAGGGTTAGTTTTAAGCCTAGGACTCGAATTAGAGCTAGGGTTATGGCTAGTTATGGGTTACTGTTTGGTTTTTGTTAAGGTTTAGGTTTAGAGCAATGGCTCGGTTTTGTTTTAAGGCTAATGCTTGGATTAGAGCTAGTTTTGGGATTAGCAATAGTATTAGAGCTAGTTGTAGAATGAGGTTTAGGCTTAGGATTAGGGTTAGATTTAGAGTTATGGTTAGATCTAGGATTAGGGCTATGGCTAGGGTTATATTTCAGGTTTGGTCTATTATTAGGGTTATGGTAATGAATAGGGTTATGAATAGAAATAGGGCTAGGGTGTGAGTTAGAGTTAGTCTTAGGCCTAGCGTTAGAGGTAGGGTTAAGGTTAGAGTTCAAATAGGGCTAGGATTAGCGCTATGAAAAGTGTTAGGGTTAGGCCAATGGTTAGGGCTAATGTTAGGGTTAGTTTTAGGGGAAGGGATGGGGTTATATATCTAGGTTTAGTGCTAGGACGAGGGTTATATTTAGGGCTAGGGCTAGGGTTAGGGTTTGGGTTAGGATTAAGTCTAGGTTTAGGGCTCGGATGAGGACTAGGGTCTGTGTTAGGATTAGGGCTAGGATTAGGGCTAGGGCTAATGTCAGGTCTGGGTTATGGTTAGGGATAGTGTTAGGGATAGGTTTATGGCTAAGTCTAGTGTAAGGGTTAGGTTTAGGGTAGGGTTAGGTACAGAGCTAGGTTATTATTAGGGTCAGAGACTGGGTTAGGGTTTGGTTTGGGTTAAGTTTTAAGATTAGGTCTCAAATTAGCATTAGGGTTAGGGTTAGAGTAATGGATAGAGTTAGGTTTACAATTCAGGTTATGTTTATAGTAATGTATAGGGTTAGTGTTAGGGATAGGGTTAGGGTTAAGCCTAGGGCTAGCATTTGGTTTAGGCTTATGTTTAGAGTAATGATAGGTTTAGTGCTAGTGTTAGGGCTTAGGTTAAGGTTAGAATTAGGGCTAGGGTTTGGGTTACTCCTAGGGTTAGTGTTAGGGTTAGGTTTAGGGTAAGTGATAGGGTTTGAGCTAGGGTTAGGGCTAGGGTGAGGGTTAGGATTAGAATCATGGATACGGTTAGGGTTAGGGTTATGTTTAAGGCAATGGATGAAGTTAGACCTAGGATTTGGGCTATGGTTACAGTTAGGATTAGGGATAAGGTTAGTCTTAGGTTTAGAGCTAGGATGATATTTAGGGTAAGGGTTAGATTTTGAGCTAGGGTTAGGGCTAGGGCAAGCATTAGGTTTATGGTTTGGGCTAGGATTAGGGTTAGGGTTATGCTTAGGTCTAGGATTAGGGCTTGTATTAGGGCTAGGTTTTGTGTGAGGTTTATGGCAAGTGTTAGGGCTATGGGTAATGTAATAGCTAGGGTTATGGTTATGGCTAGGTTTGGGGGTTAGTGTTATAGATATGTCTAGTGTTAGGTTTATGTTTTTGGTTAGGATAAGGTTTAGAGATAGGGTTTGTGTTAGGGTCAGCATCAGTGTTGGGGTTAGCATTGGTTTTATTGTTAGGGTCAGAATTAGAACTAGGATTAAGTCTAGGGATAAGATTAGTCTTTGTATTAGGTTAATTGTTATTTTAGGTCTACGGCTAGGCTTTTGTTTAGGACTAGGGCTAGAGTTATGGCTATATTTAGGATTAAGTTTAGGTCTAGTGCTATTGTTATGGTTAAGTTTAGGTATAGGTTTACTGGTAGGGCTAGTGTTAGGGTTCAGTTTAGTGTTAAGGTCAGGCTTTGACCTAGGGTTAGTGTTAAGGTAAGAATAAGGGTAAGGGTTAGGCTTAGGTTTTGGGTTAGGGTTAAAGATGAAATGAGGGCTAGGGTTAGGACTAGTAATATAGTTAGAGTTTGGTGTAAGCCAAGGATTAGGGTTAGAACTAGTGTAGCATTAGGGCAAGAGTTTGTCTTAGGGTCAGGAATAGGTTTACAGCTAGGGTTTGGGTTAGTGTTACTTTTAGGGTTAGGGTTAAAGCTAGGGTTGAGGTTCAGATTAGTGCTAGGTTTTGTGTTAGGGTTAGGGCTATGGCTAATGTAAGAACTAGCTTTACTGTTAGAGATAGTTTTAGGGTTAATATTAGGGCTAGGTCTAGGTTTTGGTTTAGGTTTAGGGTTCAGGTGATGTTTAGAGGTAGGGTTTGTTTTAGAGTCAGAGTCAGGGTCAGTATTAGTTGTACGGATAGGGTTAGGACTAGGTGTAGCATTAGGATTTGTTTTAGGTTAAGGGTTAGTATTAGTGCTATAGCTCAGTTTTATTTGTGGGCTATGGCTAGGGTTAGGGCTAGTTTTCAAACTAGAATTAGAGTTAGGGCTAGTGTTAGGGTGAGGTTTAGGTTTAGAGTTAGGGTTAGATTTAGATTTGGGTTAGTTTTAGGTTTAGAACTATGCCTAGGGTTAGGACTAAGGTTAGGGCTAGTGTTAGGGTTAGGCAATAGATAAGGTTGGTACTAGAAGTAGGTCTAGGGCTAGAGTTAGGGTTAGTCTTAGGGCTAGGATTAGAGTTAGGGTTACAGTTAGCAATAAATTAAGGCTAGGATTAGAGCTATGTTTAGTGTTAGAATTAGGCCTAGGGTTAGGCCTAGGGTTAGGCCTAGGGTTAGGCCTAGGGTTAGGGTTTGGAATAGGGGAAAGTATGTGGTTATACCTAGGTTCAGAACTAGGGCCTGGGTTGAAATTAGGGTTTGGGCTAAGGATAGGGTTCGGGTTAGGATTAAGGCTAGGTTTAGGGCTAGGCTGAGGGCTTGGGTTTGTGTTAGGTTTAAGGAAAGAATTAGGTAGAGTGCTAATGTCAGGTCTAGGATTATGGTTAGGGATACTGTTAGGTTTAGTTTTATGGCTAGGTCTAGTTTAAGGGTTATGTTTAGGGTAAGTGTCATTTTAGAGCCAGATGTGCTATTAGAGTTAGTGTCTTGCTCAGAGTTTGGGTTAGGTTTTGGTTTAGATTTAGGGCTCGAATTAGCATTAGGGTTAGGGTTATAGTTAGGGTTAGAGTAATTGATAGGGTTAGGTTTAGTGTTCAAGTTAGGTTTAGGTAAGAATAAGGTTAGTGTTAGTGATAGGTTTATGGTTAGTCCTAAATGGATAGGGTTAGATTTAGGGTTAGTGTTAGGTTTAGTGTAACTCTTAGGATTTGAGCTAGGATTAGGACTATGGCAAAGTTTATGTTTATGGTTAGGTCTAGGGTTAGGTTTACACTTAGTGGTAGTGTAGGTTTAGGGTTAGGACTATGGTTAAGTTTATAGTTAGGGTTAGAGTAGGTTTAGGGTTAGGGCTAGTGTTATCATGATGTTTATTGTAGGGTTAGGGCAATGGTTGTGGTTAGAGCTATGTTTAGAGTTATGTTTGGGTTAGGATTATGTTAAGGGTAATGGATAGGTTTAGGTCTAGAGTTATGGTTATGATTAGGGCTAGGGTTAGGGTTAGGTTTAGGTCTAGGGTTAGTGTTAGTGTTAGGTTTAGGGTAAGTGTTAGGGTTTGAGCTATGGTCAGGGCTAGGGCGACGGTTAGGGTTAGTTTCAGTCCTAGGTTTAGAATTAGGTTTAACTTTAGGGCTAGGGTTATCATTAGGGTTAGTGTTATTTTTAGGGTAATGGATAGGGTTAGAGCTAGAATTAGGGCCAGGATTATAATTAGGATTAAGTCTAGGGTTAGGTTTATGTTTAGGGCCAGTTTTAGGGTTAGGGTGAGGTTTAGGGTAATGGTTAGGGCTAGGATTAGGGTTAGAGTTAAATGAGTTATAGGGCTCAGTTTAGGGATAGGTTTTTGGTTAGGTTAGTGCTACGGCTAATGGAAGAACTAGAGTTATGATTAGGGCTACTTTTAGGGTTACAGTTATGGCTAGTATTAATTTTAGGTTTAGGTATACTTTTAGGGTGATTTTAGAGCTAGGGTTAATATAATGTCAGAGTCAGGCTCATGGTTAGTTTTATGGTTAGGTTAGGACTGGAATTAGGGCTAAGGTTAGGGCTAGGTGTAGGGTTAAGTTTTGGTTTAGGTTAAGGGTTAGGGTGAGGGCTATGACTCGGTTTTGTTTTAGGGCTTGAAGTAGATTAGGGCTAGTTTTAGGATTAGTGTTAGTGTTAGGGCTAGTGTTAGTGTGAGGTTTAGGCTTAGGATTAGGTTTGGACTTAGAGTTATGGTTAGTTCTAGGGTTAGGGCTAGGGCTAGTGTTAGGGCTAAGGTTAGGACAAGTGTTAGGTTTATGTTAAGGGATAGGGTGAGTTCTAGGAATAGGGCTAGGGCGAGAGTTAGAGTTAGTCTTAGTGCTATTGGTAGGGTTAGGGCTAAATTAGGGCTAGAATCAGGGCTAGGATTAGTGTAAGGGTTAAGTCTAGAGTTAGGGTTAGATTTGGGGGAAGGGATGGGGTTATAGCAAGGTTCAGAACTAGGGTGAGGGATAAAATTAGGGATAGGGCTAGTGTTAGGGTTTGGGATAGAATCAAGGCTAGGTTTAGGGCTAGATGAGGGCTAGCATTTGTTTTAGGATTATGGCAAGAATTAGGGCTAGGGCTAATATCAGGTCTAGGGTTATTGTTACGAAAAATTTTCGGGTAAGATTTATGGCTAGATCTAGTTTCAGAGTTAGGTTTATGCTGAGGTTCCTGTTGAGAGCTAGGGTTATTATAATAGTCAGAGTCATGTTTTGGGTTTCGGTTAGGTTGATTTTTAGGGTAATGGCTCAAATTAGCATTAGGTTTGAGTTAGGGTTAGGGTAATGGATAAGGTTAGGTTTAGGCTTCAGGTTAGTTTAAGGGCTCAGCTTAGATTTAGGGTAATGTATAGGGTTAAGGTTAGGCCTAGGGTTAGCATTAGGTTTATGGTTATCATTAGAGTAATGGATAGGGTTAGAGCTAGGGTTAGAGTTAGGGTTATGTTTAGGATAAGTGCTAGGGTTAGGGTTAAGGCTAGGGTTAGGCTTAGGATATGGGATAGGGTTTGAGCTAGGGTTAGTGCTAAGGATAGGGTTAGGTTTAGGATTAGATCTAGGGTTAGGATTAGGTTTACCATTAGGGTTAAGGTAATGGAAGGTTTAGATGTCAGGTTAGGGTTAGGTTAAGTTTACATTTAGGACTAGGGTTAGTGTTAAGTTTAACATAATTGTTAGAGTTTGAGCTAGGGTTAAGACTACGTCAAGGGTTAGGTTTATGTTTAGGTCTACGGTTAGGTTTACAGTTAGGGTTAGATTAGGTTTAGGTTAGGGCTGTGATTATCATGATGTTTATGTTTAGGGTTAGGGTAATGGGTGGATTTAGAGCTAATGTTAAGTCTAGTTTTAAATTTAGGATTAGGGCTAGGGCTATAATTAGGTTAAAGATAAGGGTCAGGGATTGAGTAAGTGCTAGGGCTAGGTTGAGGCTTCTAGTTAGAATCAGGGTTTGGATAGTGTTAGGGTTAGGGTTAGGGTTAGGGCTAGGTTTAGCCTTAGGTTTAGGGTTATAGTTAGGGTAATGGATAGATTTAGATCTAGGGTTTGGGCTATGGTTATGTTTAGGATTAGGGCTGGGATTGGGGTTAGGGTTTTGGCTAGGGTTATGTTTAGCTTAAGGGCTAGGGATTGAGCTAGTGTTAGTGTTAGGGCTAGGTCAAGGATTAGCTTCAGCCTTAGGTCTATGGCCAGGATTATAGTAGGTTTAGGGTTAGGGTTAAGGTTAGGGCTAGGGTTATCATTAGGGTTAGGATAAGGGTTAGGGTAATGGATATGATTAGATGTAGGTTTGGGTTTAGGTTTAGGGTTAGATATAATTTTAGGGTTAATATTAAGGGTATGGTTATGTTTAGGTTTATGGTATGGGTTAGGTTTTGATCTAGGGGTAGGGCTATGGAGAGTATTAGTTTTAGTGTTATGTCTATTTTTAGTTTTCTGGTTAGGGTTGGGGTTACAGTTAGGTTTAAGGCTATGATTATCAATACAGTTAGTTGTAGGTTTGGGTAAGGTGTAGGTTTAGAGCTAGGTTTAGGGATAGGGTTAAGTTTAGGGTTAGGGCTAGGGTTAGGGTGTAGAGTAAGGTATAGTTCTTAGTTTATATTTATGGTAAGGGTTAGGCTTTGAGTAAGGTTTAAGACTAAGGCTAGGGTTGGGTTTAAGGTTAGGGTTTGGGTGAGGGTTAGTGTTGGGGTTACACTTAGGGTTAGATTTAGGCCTAAAATTTGCTCTAGGTTTTATTTTAGTTTAAGGCATAGAGTTAGGGCTATGGATAATGTAAGAGCTAGGATTATGATTAGGGCTAGTTGTAGGGTTAGGGTTATGGCTATGTCTAGTGTTAGGTTTAGGTTTTCAGTTAGGGTCAGGTTTAGAGATAGGTTTAGTGTTAAAGGCAGGGTCAATGTTCAGGTTAGAGTTAGAGTGGAGGTTAAAGCCAGAATTGGGACTAGGTTTATGTCTAGGGGTAGGGTTAGTCTTTGCGTTAAATTGTTATTTTTAGCGCTAAGTCTAGGATTTTGTTTTGGTGTAGAGCTAGAGTTAAGGCTAGATTTAGGGTTAGGTTTAGGTCTCGGGCTAGTGATAGGGTCTGGTTTAGGTATAAGCTTACTTGTAGGGCTAGTGTTAATTTTGGTGTAGCATTAGGGTCAGGTTTAGACCTAGGTTAGTGTTATGGTCAGAATAAGGGTCAGGGTTAGGGTTAAGTTTTGGGATAGGGTTTGAGCTAGATTTAGGACTATTAATATGATGAGGGTTTTGATTAGCCTGAGGATTAGGGATAGATCTAGGGTTACCATTAGTGTTAGCATTTTGCTCAGGGTTAGGGATAGGGTTAGAGCTAGTGTAAGGGGTAGGGTTAGGGTTAGGGTTAAAGCTAGGGGTAGGGCTCGGATTAGGGCTAGTTTTTCTGTTAGTGTTAGGGCTAGGGTTAGGGCAACAGGTAATGTAAGAAAAAGGGTTACAATTAGGATTAACTTTAGGGTTAGGGTTAGGGGTAGTTCTAGTGTTAGTGTTAGATTAAAGGTTATGTTAATATTTAGAGCGAGAGTTATTTTTAGGATAGGAGTCAGGGTCAGGGTTAGTTTTAGGGTTTGAGTTAGAACTCGAACTAGGGCTAGGTTTACTGTTAGGGTTCTGTATAATATTAGCATCATGTTTAGAGCCAGGGTGTGTGTTAGGATATGAGTCAGGGTCAGGGTTAGTTTTAAGGTTAGGGTTAGGACTCCATTGGGGCGAGGATTAGTTCTTGTAGTTGTTTATGGTTTAGTTTAAGTTAATTTTTAGGGTTAGGCCTATTGCTATGTTTTGTTTTAGTCCTAGGGTTTTGGTTGGGGCTAGTTTTACAATTAGTACTAGGGTTAGGGCTAGTGTTAGTGTTAGGCTTAGTCTTAGGTTTAGGGATACATTTATAGTTAGGTTTACATCTAGGATTAGGCTAGTTTTAAGGATAGGGCAAGGGTTAGGGCCAGGGTTAGAATTATGGTAAGGGATAAGGTTAGAACTAGGGATAGGGCTAGTGTGAGAGTTAGAGTTAGTGATAGGGCTAAAATTAGACTTAAGGTTTGGGATAGGGTTAAATTAGGGCTAGTATTACGGCTATGGTTAGTGTTTAGCTTAGGCCTAGCAATAGGATAGGGTTAGGTTTAAGTTTAGGGTAAGGAATGGTGTTATAACTAGGTTTAGATGAAGGGAGAGGGTTAAAGTTAGGGTTAGGGCTATGGTGGGATTTAGGTTTATGATTAAGGCTAGGTTTAGGGCTAGGATGAGGTATAGTGTTTGTTTTAGATTCAGGGCTAGGATTAGTTCTAGGGCCAATATCAGGTCTAGGGTTATGGTTGAAGATAGTTTTAGTGTTAGGCTTATGGCTACGTCTAGAGTCATGTTAGGTTTAGGGTAAGGGTCAGGTTTAGAGTTTGGGGAATTATTAGGATTAGGATTTGGCTTAAGTAAGGATTTAGGTTTACGGCTCAAATTAGCATTAGGGTTAAGGTTAGGGAATAGTTAGGGTTTGTTTTAAGGTTCAAGTTTGGTTTAGGGTAATTGATACAGTTAGCGTTAGTGATAGAGCTAGGGTTAGGCTTAGGGTTAGCATTAGAGTAAGGGTTATGGTTAGGGTAATTGATAGGGTTAGAACTGAGTTATGGTTAAGAATATGCCTTGAGTTAGGGTTAGAGTTAGTGTTAGAACTAGGGTTGGGGTTAGGTTTAGTGTTATGCTTAGCATAAAGTTTAGGTTTTGAGCTAGGGTTAGGGCTAGATTTAGGGTTAGGTCTAGGGATAGGATTACGGTAGGTTTAGGGCTAGGGTGGTGTTTAGAGCTAGGATAAGTGTTAGGATATAAGTCAGGTTCAGGGTTATTTTTAAGGTTATGATTAGGACTCGAATTAGGGCTAGGGTTAGATCTAGGAGTAGTCCTAGGGTTTGGTTTAAGTTAAGGTTAGTGTTAGGCCTGTTGCTCAGTTTTGTTTTAGTGCTATGGTTAGTGTTAGGGCTAGTTTTATGATTAGCTTTAGGGTTACAGCTAGGGTTATGGTTAGGTTTAGGATTAAGGCTAGATTTAAGGCTAGGATTAGGGCTAGGTTTTGTGTTAGGTTTAGGGCAAGAATTAGGGTTAGGACTAATATCAGGTCTAGGTTTATAGTTAGTGATATTTTTAGGGTTAGGTTTATGGCTAGGTAAAAATAAAGTGTTACATTTAGGAAAAGGGTCAGATTAAGAGCTTGGGTATTATTAGGGTCAGAGTCAGGCTTCGGGTTTGGGATAGGTTAAGGTTTAGGGTTAAGGCTCAAATTAGTATTAAGGTTGGAATTAGGGTTAGGGTAATGGATAGTGTTAGGTTTAGGGTTAGGTTAGGTTTAAGGTAATGGATATGGTAAGGGTTTGTGATAGGTTTAGGGTTAGGCCTAGGGTTAGCATTAGGGTTATGGTTATTTTTAGGGTAACTTATAGGGTTAGACCTAGGTTTAGGGCTAGGATAATGGTTAGGATTAGGGCTAGAGTTAGGTTTAGGGTCAGGGTTAGGGCGAGGGTTTCCCTTAGGATTAGGTTTAGGGTACAGTTTGAGCTAGGAATTTTGGTATGACTAAGGTTAATATAGGGTTTGCTCTAGGTTTATGATCATGGTTAGTGTAATGATTAGGGCTAGGGTTATAATTAGGGTTAGGGTAATAGGTTTAGATGTCAGGTTATGTTTAGGTTTATGTTAGCGTTAGGTTTAGTTTTAGTATTGAGGTTAACGTTTGAACTAGCTTATGTTTAGGGTTAGGGTTAGGTTCACTGTTAGTTCTAGGGTTATGTTTATCTTTAGGGTTAGGGTAGGTTTAGCTTTAGGTCTATTGTTATCATTAGGGTTAAGTTTAGCGTTAGAGTAATGGGTAGGGTTCAAGCTAGGGTTAAGGCTTGGGTTAAGGTTAGGATTAGGGCTTGGGTTAGGTTTAAGGTTAGGCCTTGGGTTAATGTTAGGGTTAGATTAAGTGTAAGGGTTAGGGATTGAGCTAGGTTTAGGGCTAGGGCGAGATTTAGTTCTACAGTCTGGGCTAGGGTAGGGCTAGGGTTAGCATTAGTTTTAGGGTTATGGTTAGTGTAATGGATAGAATTAGAGCTAGACTTTGGGCTATGGTTACAGTTAGGATTAGGGCTAGAGTTAGGGTGAGGTTTAGGGTTTTGGCTAAGGTTATTTTAGGGTAAAGTTTAGAGTTTGAGCTAGGGTTAGGGCTACAACGAGGGTTAGGGTAAGGATGGTAAGGATTAGGGCTAGGTTTAGGGTTAGAATTATGCTTAGGGTTAGGATTAGGGCTGTAATTAGGTCTAGGTTTTGTGTGAGGTTTAGGGCTAGTGTTAGGTATAAGGGTAATGTAAGAGCTAGAGTTATGGTTATGGCTAGATTTAGAGTTCGTCTAGTGTTAGGGTTAGTTTTGGGGTTAGGATAAGGTTTAGAGCTAGGGTTTTTGTTAGGGTAAGTGTCAGGGATCAGGTTAGGATTAGGTTTAGGGTTAGGTCCAGAATGAGGATTAGGTGTAGGTCTAGGGGTAGAGTTAGTGTTTAGTTTAAGTTGAGGGTTATTGTTAGGGCTAAGGCTAGAGTTATGGCAATATTTAGGATTAGGTTTAGGTGTAGGGCTAGTGTTAGAGTTATGTTTAGGTTTAGGGTTAATGGTAGGGCTAATATTAGGTTTCGGATAAGGGTTAGGGTTAGATTTAAACCTAAGTTTAGTGTTAGGGTCAGAATAAGGTTCAGGTTCAGAGTTAGGGTTTGGGTTAAGTTTAGAGTTAGAATTAGGGTTAGGATTAGGACTAGTAATAGAGTTGGGTTTTGGGGTAGGCATAGAATTAGGGTTAGTACTAGGGTAGCAATAGGGTGACGGTTTGACTAAGTGTAAGAAATAGGGTTAGAGCAAGGATTAGGACTAGGGATAGGGTTAGGGTTAGGGCCAGGGTTAGGATTAGGGTTAAAGCTAGGGTTAGGTCTTAGATTATGGCTAGGTTTTGTGTTAGGTTTAGGGCTATGGCTAATTTAAGAACTGGCATTATGATTAGGGCTGGTTTTAGGGTTAGGTTTAGGTTGAGGTCTAGTGTTAGGATTAGGATTGGGGATACAGCTAGGGTTAGTGTTAAGGTCAGAGTCAGAGTTAGTATTAGTTCTAGGGTTAGGGTTAGGACTTGAATTAGGGCTAGGGTTAGGGCTAGGTGTAGGATTAGGGTTTGGTTTAGGCTAAGGTTTAGGGTCAGTGATATGGCTTGGTTTTGCTTGAGGGCTAGGGCTAGGGTTATGGCTAGTTTTCAAATTAGTGTTAGGGTTAGAGCTAGTGTTAGGATGTGGTTTAGGCTTAGGGTAGGGTTAGATTTAGAGTTATGGTTAGATCTAGGCTTAGGGCTACAGCAAAGGTTAGGGGTAGGGTTAGGGCTAGGGTTTGAGTTATCATAAGGGATAGGGTTAGAACTAGTGCTAGGGCTAGGGACAGAGTTAGAGTTAGTGTTAGTGTTAAGGTTAGATTTAGGGTTAGAATTAGGGTATAATTAGGGCTAGAATTAGAGCTAGGGTTAATATTAAGGCTGAGGCTAGGTTTATGGCTAGGATTATGGTTATTGTATGGTTAGGTATGATGTTATAGCTAGCTTTAGAACTAGGGCTAGTGTTAAAATTAGGGTTAGGTCTATTGTTACAGTTAGGTTTAGGATTAAGGCTAAGATTAGGGCTAGGGTTAGGGCTAGAGTTTGTTTTAGGATTAGGGCTTCATTAGGGCTAGGGCTAATATCAGGTCTAGTGTTATGGTTATAGATAGTTTTAGAATTAATATTATTAGTTTTAGGATTAGGTTCATGGATATGGTTAGGTTTAGGGTTCAGGTTAGGTTTAGGGTAATGTATAGGTTTAGGGTTAGGAATAGGTTTAGGGTTATCCTAGGTTTAGCATTAGGGTTAGGATTAGGATTAGAGTAATGGATAGGGTTACAGCTAGGGTTATGTTTATGGTTAGGATTAAGGCTAGGGTTCGTGTTAGGTTTTTGGTTATGTCAAGGGTTAGGGTTAGGGTTAGTTTTAGGGTAAGGGTTAGGGCTAGAATTAGGGTTATGGTTAGGATTAAAAGTAGAGTTTGGGCTCTGATTAGGGATAGCTTTTGGGTTAGGTTAGGGCTAGGTTTAGAGCTAGAAAAAATGTAAGAACTAGGGTTATCATTAGGACTAGTTTTAGGGTTAGGGTTAGGGCTATGTCTAGGTTTAGGTTTAGGTTTAGGTTTTTAGTGATGTTTAGAGCTTGGGTTAGTATTAATGTGAGAGTCAGGGTCAGGGTTTGTTTTAAGGTTAGGGATAGGACTCTAATTAGAGCTAGGTTTAAGGCTAGGTGTAGGCTTATGGTTTGGTTTTTTGTTAAAGGTTAGGGTTTGGGCTGTGGCTTGGTTGTTTTTTAGGGCTAGGTGTAGGGTAGGGCTAGTTTTAGGATTAGCATTAGTGTTATGGCTTTTGTTAGTGAGAGGTTTAGCTTAGGGTTAGGTTTAGATTTAGAGTTAGGGTTAGATATAGGGTTAGGGCTAGAGTTAAGGTTAGGACTAATGTAAAGGGAAGTGATAGTATTATATTAAGGGAGAGGGTTAGAACTAGAAATAGGATTAAGGTGAGCATTACAGTTAGTCTTAGGGCTAGGGTTAGGTTAGGTTTAGGGCTAAATTAATGCTACGATTAGGTCTAGCATTTGGATTAGGGTTAGGCCTAGATTTAGGCTTAGGTTTAGGTTTAGGGATAGGGTTAGGTTTAGGGGAAGGGATGGGGTTAGAGCTAGTTTTAGGGCTAGGTCAAAAGTTAGAATTTGGTTTGGGCAAGCATTAAGGTTTTGTTTAGTAATAAAGCTAGGTTTAGGGCTAGCATGAGGGCCAGGGTTTGTTTTAGGGTTATGGCAAGAATTAGGGCTAGGGCTTGTGTCAGGTCTAGACTTACATTAGG
This sequence comes from Marmota marmota marmota, assembly GCF_001458135.2. Classification (NCBI taxonomy): domain Eukaryota; kingdom Metazoa; phylum Chordata; class Mammalia; order Rodentia; family Sciuridae; genus Marmota; species Marmota marmota. The sequence continues at coordinate 558,034 of NW_026005726.1, read as the reverse complement.
GATAGATTGAGGGTTAGATTTATGGCTAGGTCTAGTGTAAGGGTTCAGTTTATGGTAAGGGTCAGATTTAGAGCTACGGGTATTATTAGGGTAAAATTAGGTTTTGGGTTTGGTTTAGGTTAGGGTTTAGGTCTAGAGCTTTAATTAGCATTAGGGTTTGGTTAGGGTAATGATAGGTTTAGGTTTAAAATAGGTTTAAAATGTAATGTTAGAGCTATTATTAGGGCTAGGGATATGGTTAGGTGTAGGGTAATTGATAGGGTTAGAGTTAGCAAAAGGGTTAGGGTTAGGCGTAGGGTTAGCCTTAGGGTTATGGTTGTCCTTAGGATAATGGATAGGGTTAGGGCTAGGGTTATGGTTTGTATTAGGGCTAGAGATGGGGTTAGGCCTAGGTTTAGGGATAGGTTTAGGTTTCAGATATGATTTAGATTTTGAGCTAGGGTTAGCCCTAGGTCAAGGGTTAGGTTTAGGGTTAGGTCTAGGTTATAGTTATGGTTAGGGTCAAGGTTAGTGTTTAGGTTAGGGCTAGGGTTATCATTAGGTTTAGGGTATTGGATAGGGTTTGATGTTGTGTTAGGGTTACGGTTAGGGTAAGGTTTAGGCTTAAGTTAGAGTTAGGGATAGGTTTAGGTTTAGGTCTAGGGTAATGGTTAGGGTTTGAGCAAGGGTTAGCTCTATGGCAAGGGTTTGGTTTATGGGTATGTCTAGGGTAGCATTAGGGTAGATTTAGGGTAAGGGCTAGGGTTATCATCAGGGTTGGGATTTAGGGTTAGGTTAATGGATAGGCTTAGAGCTAGGGTTAGGTATAGGGTTAAGGTTAGGATTAGGGCTAGGTTTAAGGTTAGGTTTAGATTTAGTCCATGAGTTAGTGTTAGGGTTAGGTTAAGATTAAAGATTAGGGATTGAGTTAGTGTTTGGACTAGAAGAAGGATTAGGGTTAGAGTCAGTGTGAGGGTTAGGGCTAGGGTTAGCATTAGGGTTAGTTTTAGGGTTAGGGTAATGGATAGAGTTAGAGGTGGGTTTTGGCCTATGGTGATGGCTAGTTTCAGGGTTAGTGATATGGCTAGGTCCAGTGTTAGGGTTATGTTATTTTGTTAGGATAAAATTTAGAGCTAGGGTTTGTGTTAGGGTAAGTTTCAGTGTTCGGTTTAGGGTTAGGTTTATTGTTAGGGTCAGCATTAGGACTAGGTTTTGGTCTTGGGATAGAGTTAGTGTTTGGGTTAAGTTAAGGGTTATTATTAGGGCTAGGACTAATTTTTTGTTTAGGGCTAGGCCTAGAGTTATCACTAGATAAAGGATTAAGTGTAGCTCTAGGTCTAGTGTTAGGGTAAGGTTTAGTTATAGGGTTACAGGTAGTGCCAATGTTAGGGGTCGGTTTAGGATTAGGGTGCGGTTTAGACCTATGGTTAATTTTAGGGTCAGAATAAGGGTAAGGTTTAGGGTTAGGGTTTGGGATAGTGATAGAGCTAGATTGAGGTTTAGGGTTAGGACTAGTAATAGAGTTAGGTTTTGGGTTAGTCTATGAATTAGGTTTAAAACTAGGGTAGCTTTAGGGTTAGAGTTTGGCTTAGGGTAAGGTATAGGGTTAGCCCTAGTGTTAGGGCTAGGGTTAGGGTTAGGGTTAGGGCTAGGATTAGGTTTAGGGTTAGGGTTAAAGCTAGGGTTAGAGTTTGGATTAGGGCTAGGCTAGGTTTTGTGTTAGCTTTAGGGCTATGGCTAAGAACTAGGGTTACAATTAGGGCCAGTTTTAGGGTTAGTTTTACGTCTAGGTTTAGTGTTTGGTTAGGTTTAGGATTAGGGGTAGGGTTAGGGTAATGGATAGGTTATGGTTAGCAAATGTGTTAGGGTTAGGCCAAGGGTTAGAATTAGGGTTAGGATTAAGGTTAGGGTTAGGGTAATGGATAGGGTTAGAGCTAGGATTAGGGCTAGGGATATGGTTAGTGTTAGTGTTAGGATTAGTTTTAGGTTGAGGGTTAATCCAAAGATTAAATTTAGGGTTAGGTTTAGGGTAAGGGTTAAAACTTGGTTTAGGTTTAGAGTTAGTTTTAAAACTAGGGTTGGGGCTCGCATTAGGGATTGATTTTGGGTAACATTAGGGCTAATGTTAGGGATACAGCTAATGTAAGAACTAGGGTTATGATTAGGGCTACTTTTAGGGTTAAGGTTAGGGCTAAGTATAGTTTTATGGTTAGGTTTAAGTTCAGGGTGATGTTTTGAGCTAGGGTCAGTGTTGGTTCAGAGTCAGGGTCAGGGTTCGTTTTAGGGTTGGAGATAGGACTCTAATTAGGGGTAGGCTTAGGGCTAGATGTAGGGTTATGATTTGGTTTAGGTTAAGGGTTAGGGTTAGTGCTATAGCTCATTATGTTTTAATGCTAAGGATAAAGTTAAGGGTAGTTTTATAATTAATGTTAGTGTTATTGCTAGTGATAGGTTGAGTTTAGGCTTAGGGGTACATTTAGAGTTATGGTTAATTCTAGGGTTAGGGCTATGGTTAGGGTTAGGGCTAAGGTTATGTCTAGTGTTTGGATTACAGTAAGGGATAGGGTTAGAAGTAGGAGTAGAGCTAGGGCAATAGTTAGAGTTAGTCTTAAGGCTAGGGTTAGGGTTAAGTTTAGGGCTAAATTAGGGCTAGGAATATGTCTAGGATTGGTGTTAGGGTTAGGGCTATGTTTAGGATTAGGTTTAGGGGAAAGGATGGGGTTATAGCTAGGTTTAGGACTAGGGCGATGATTCTAATTAGGTTTAGCTCTAGAGTTAGGTTTATGTTAGAATTAAGGCTAGAATTGGGGTTAGGATCAGGGCTAGGTTTTGTGTTAGGGTTAGGGCAAGTTTCAGGGATAGGGATAATGTCAGGTTTAGGGTTACGTCTAGGGATAATTAGGGTTATGTTCATGGCTAACTCTAATGTTAGGTTAAGGTAAGGCCCAGGTTAAGTGTAAGGTGTATTTTTAGGGTCAGGGTCTGGTTTCGGGTTTGTGTTAGTTTAATTATTAGGGTTAGGGCTCAAATTAGCATTAGGGTTAGAATTAGGGTTGGGTTTATGGGTAGGTTTAGGTTTAGGATTCAGGTTAAGATTAGGATAATTGGTAGTATTAGGGTGAGTTATAGGGTTAGGGTTAGGCCTAGGCTTAGTATTTGGGTTAGGGTTATTGTTAGGGTAATGAATAGCATTAGAGGTAGGGTTAGGGCTAGGGTTTTGGATAGGATTAGGGCTAGATTTAGGGTTAGATTTAGGCTATGGCTAGGGTTAGGTTTTGGGTTAGGTTTAGGGTACAGTTTAGGTTTTGAGTTAGCATTAGTGCTAGGGTGAGGGTTAGGTTTAGGATTATGTCTAGGGTTAGATTTATGGTTAAGGTTAGGGTTATTGTTTGGGTTAGGGCTAAGTAAGGGTTAGGGTTTATCTAGGGTTAAGGCTACAATGAGGGTTAGGTTTACAGTTAGGTCTAGGATTAGGTTTACAATTAGGATAAGAGCTAGGGTTATCATTACTGTTAAGTGTCAGTTTACGGTAATGGATAATTTTAGAGATAGTATTAAGGCTAGTGTTAACATTATGATTAGGGCTAGGATTAGGTTTAGGTTTTGGGATAGGGATAGGGTTATGTTAAGGTTCGATTTGGGGTTTTATCTAGGGTTAGGTCTAAGGTGAGGGTTAGGGTTAGCGTGAGGCTATCTTTAGATGTCAGGTTAGGGTTAGGGGTAGTTTTAGGTTTAGGGTTAGTGTTAGGGTTTGGGTTAAGTAAGGGTTAGGGTTTTATCTAGGGTTAAGGCTACAATGAGGGTTAGGTTTACAGTTAGGTCTAGGATTACGTTTACAATTAGGATTAGAGCTAGGGTTATCATTATGGTTAAGTTTCAGTTTAGGGTAATGGACAATTTTAGAGATAGTATTAGGGCTAGTGTTAACAGTATGATTAGGGCTAGGATTAGGATTAGGTTTAGGGATATGGATAGGGTTATGTTTAGGGTTCGGTTTTGGGTTTTATCTTGGGTTAGGTCTAAGGCGAGGGTTAGGGTTAGCACGAGGGTTAGGTGTAGGGTAAGAGATAAGGTTAGGTTAGGGTTAGCATTACACGTTGGGGTAGATTTAGGCTTAGAATTATGGCTAGGTTTTGTGTTAGGTTTAGAGCTAGTTTTAATGCTATGGTAATATAAGGGTTATGTTTACAGTTATGGCTAGGTCTAGTGTAAGGTTTAGGTTTTGCTTAGGGTCAGTTTTATAGCTAGGGCTAGTGTTAGTGTCACGGCCTGTGTTTGGATTAGGGTTAGGATTAGGGCTAGAGCCAGAATTAGGATTGGTTAGGTCTAGAGGTAAGGTTGGTGTTTGGCTTAGGTTAAGGTTTATCATTATAGCTAGTGCTAGTTTTTTTTTTTTTGTTGTTGTTGTTTGTTTGTTTTGTTTTGTTTGTTTGTTTAGGTCTTGGTTAAAGATATGGCTAGATTTAGGATTAGGTTTAATCTAGAGCTAGTGTTAGTGTTAGGTTTAGATATAGGGTTATGGGTAGGGCTAGTGTTAGGGTTTGGTTTAGGTTCAGGGTCAGAATAAGGGTCAGGGTTAGGTTTAGGATTTGGGTTATGGATAAAACAAGAATGAGAGCTAGGTTTAGGAGTAGTAATAGGGTTAGGGTTTGGGTTAGACTAAGAATTAATTTTGGAGTAGGATTAGCATTAAGACAAGGGTTAACATTAGAGTTGGGGTTGGCTAGGGTAAAGCATAAGGTTAGAGCTAGGGTTCGAGTTAGTTTTAGGGCTAGGTCTTGGGTTAGGTTTAGCATGAAAGCTAGAGTTAGGTTGCAGATTTGTGCCAGGTTTTGGTTAGCATTATCTTTAAGGTTATGGCTATTATATGATCTTGGGTTATGATTAGAACTAGTTTTAGATTTAGGGTTAGTACTAGGTTTAGTGTTAGGGTAAGGTTTAGGTTTAGGGTGATGTTTAGAGGTAGGGTTAGTGTTAATGTCAGAGACAGGTTCAGAGGTAGTTTTAGGGTTAAGATTAGGACTCAAATTAGGGCTAGGCTCAGGGCTAGATGTAAGGTTAGGGTTTGGTTTAGGTAAAAGTTTAGGGTTAGTGTTATGGCTCAGTTTTGTTTTAGGGCTAAGCCTATGGTTAGGGCTAGTTTTAGGATTAGCCTTAGGGTTAGGGTTAGTGTTAGGGTTAGGTTTAGGTGTAGAATTATGGTTAGATTTAGAGTTATGTTTATATCTAGGGTTAGGGCAAGGTGTAAGGTTAGGGCTAGGGTTATTCTAGGCTATGGCTAGGAATAAGGTTACGGTAAGTGATAGGGTTAGAATTAGGGCTAGGGCAATAGTTATAGTTAGTCTTAAAGCTAGGATTAGGGTTAGGTTTAGGATTAGGGCTAGGGTTAGTGTTAGGGTTAGTCCTAGGGTTAAGTTTAGGGCTAAGGTTAGTGTTAGGGTTAGGGTTTGGGTTAAGATTAGGCTAAGCATGGGGTTATAACTAGGTTTAGGGCTAGGGAAAGGGTTAGAATTAGGATTACGGTTATGATTAAGGCTAGGTTTTGGGCTAGGATGAGAACTAGTGTTCGTGTAAGGGTTAGGGCTAGGATTAGGGCTAGGGCTAATGTCAGGTGTAGGATTATAGTTATTGATAGGTTTCAGGTTATGTTTATGGTTAGGTCTAGTGTCAAAGTTAGATGTAGTGTAAGGGTCAAGTTTAGTTTATAGCCATGTGTATTATTAGGGTCAGTGTTTGGCTTAAGGTTTGTTTTAGGTTAAGGTTTAGGTTTAGGGCTCGAATTAACATTAGGTTTAGAGTTATGGTTAGCGTAATGAATAGGCTTAGGATTAGAATTCAGGTTAGTTTTAGAGCAATGGATAAGTTTAGGGATTGCGATAGGGTTAGAGTTAAGCCTAGGTTTAGCATTAGGGTTAGGATTATGGTTAGGGTAATGGATAGAATTAGAGCTAGGGTTAGGGCTAGTGTTGTGGTTAGGATTAGGGCTAGGTTTAGGGTAGTGGATATAATTAGAGCTATGGTTAGGACTATGGTTAAGGTTAGGATTAGGGCTAGTATTAGGTTAGGGTTTGGGATAGGGCTAGGGTTATCTTAAGGGAAATGTTAGGCTTTGAGCTAGGGTTAGGTCTAAAGCGAGGCTTAGGATTTGGGTTAGGGCTAGGGTTAGGTTTAGGGTTACACTTAGGGCTATGTTCAAGCCTAGGATTAGGGTTAGGTTTTGTGTTAGTTTAGGCTTAAAGTTAGGGCCATGGGCAATGTAAGAGGTATGGGTAGGGCTAGTTTTAGAGTTAGTGTTATAGCTAGGTCAAGTGTTAGAATTAGGTTTTGGTTTAGGGTGAGCTTTGGAGCTAGGATTATGTTAGAGTCAGGGCCAGTTTTCAGGTTAGAGTTAGTGTTGGGTTTTGTGCCAGAATTAGGACTAGGGTTAGGTCTAAGAGTAGGGTTAGAGTTTGGGTTAGGTTAAGGGTTATTGTTAGGTCTAGGGCTAGGTTGTTGTTCAGGTCTAGGGCTAGAGATATGGCTAGATTTAGGATTAGGTTTAAGTCTAGGGCTAGTATTAGGTTTAGGTTTATGTATAGGATTAACCGTAGGGCTAATGTTAGGGTTCGGGTTTGGGTTAAGTTCAGTTTTAGACATACGGTTAGTGTTAGCGTCAGAATAATTGTCAGAGTTAGGGTTTGGGTTTGGGTTAGGTTTAGAGCTAGAACAAAGGGGAGGTTAGGACTAGTAATAGGGTTAGGGTTTGGGTTAGGCTATGGATTAGGGTTAGGACTAGGGTTAGTATTAAGTTTAGGGTTTAGCTTAAGGTAACAGATAGGGTAAGAGCTAGGGTTTGAGATAGAGTTAGGGTATGGGTTAGGGCTAGTTTTAGGGTTAGGATTAAAACTAGGGTTAGCACTCAGATTAGGGCCAGGTTTTGGGTTAGGTTGGGGCTAGTGTTAGGCCTACAACTAATGTATAATTCAGGGTTATGATTAGGGCTACTTTTGGGGTAAGGGTTACAGCTAGGTCAAGTGTTAGGGTTAGGGTTACCGTTAGTGTGATATTTAGAGCTAGGGTTAGTGTTAGGGTCAGGGTCACTGTTCGGGTTATAGTTAGGGTTAGGGTTAAACCCAGAATTATCACTAGAGTTATGTCTAGGTGTAGGGTTATTGTTTGTGTTAGGTTAAGGTTTATCTTTATGGCTACGGCTAGGTTTTGTTTAGGTCTAGGGCTAGAGATATGGGTAGATTTGGGATTAGGTTTAGGTCTAGGGTAGTCTTAGGGTTAGATTTAGATACAGGTTTATTGCTAGTGCTAGTGTTAGGGTTTGGTTTATGGTTAGGGTCAGGTTTAGACATACGGTTACCTTTAGGGTCAGAATAAGTATCAGGGATAGGTTTAGTGTTTGGGTTATGCTTAGAGCTAGAATGAGGGCTAGGGTTAGAGGTAGTAAGAGGGTGAGGGATTGGGTTAGGCTAAGGTTTATGGTTAGGGCTAGGGTTAGCATCAAATTTAGGGTTAGCATAGGGTAAGGTATAGGATTAGAGCTAGGATTAGGGCTATGTTTAGGGTTAGGGTTAGGGCTAGTGTTAGATTTAGGTTTAGGGTTAAAGCTAGGGTTAGGTCTTGCATTAAGGCTAGGTTTTGGTTAGAATTAGGGCTAGTTTTAGTGTTATGGCCAATGTATGGACTAGGGTTACAATTTGGGCTGGTTATCAGATTAGGGTTAGGACTAGGTCTGCTGGTAGGGTTAGGTATAATGTTTAGAGCTAGGGTTAGTGTTAGGATCAAATTCAAGGTCAGAGTAGTTTTAGGATTAGGGTTTGGACTCAAATTAATGCTAGGGTTAGGGGTAGGTGTAGGGTTAGGTTTTGGTTTAGGTGAAGTTTTAAAGTTAAATCTATGGCTTGGTTTTGTTTTAGGGCTAGGGCTATGGTTAGGGCTAATTTTAGGCTTAGCATTAGGTTTAAGGCTAGTGTTAGGTTTAGGCTTAGGGTTAAACAGATTTAGATTTATGATTAAATCTAGGGTTAGGTCTAAGGCTAAGGATAGGGCTACTGTTAGGTTTTGGTTTATGGTTAGGATTAGGGTTATGGTAAGGGATAGGTTTAGAACTAGAAATAGGGTTAGGGTGAGAGTGAGAGTTAGTTTTATGGCTAAGCTTAGAGTTTGGTTAGGTATAGTGCTTAATTAGGGCTAGGAATAGGGCTAGGTTTACGGTTATGTTTAGGCCTAGGGTTACTTTTAGGCTTACGGTTAGGTTTACTGTAAACCATGGGAATAGAGCTAGGGATAGGGCTAGAGTGAGGTTTAGAATTAGGGTTAGGGCTACGGTTTCATTAGAGTTATGATTAAGGCTAGGTTTAGGTCTAGAATGAGAGCTAGTGTTTGTGTTAGGGTTAAGGCTAGGATTAGTGTTAGGGGGAATGTCATATCTAGGGTTATGGTTAGGGATTATTTTAGGGTTTGGTTTATGGGTATGTTTAGTGTGTTAGGTTTAGGGTAAGGGTCAAGTTTAGAGCTAGAGGTATTATTAGGGTCAGGGTCAGGTTTAGGGTTTTTTATAGGTTATGGTTTAGGGTTAGGGCTCAAATTAGTGTTAGGGTTTGGGTTAGGGTAATTATATGGTTTGGTTTAGGGTTCAGGTTAGATTTAGCATAATGAATATGGTTACAGTTAGGGATAGGGTTAGATTTAGGCCTAGGGTTAGCATTATATTTAGGGTTATGTTTAGGGTAATTGATAGGGTTAGAGCTAAATTTAGGGCTAGGGTTATGGATAGGATTAGGGCTAGGGTTAGGGTTAGGGTTATGGGTTTGGTTTTTGTTAAGTTTAGGGCTAGAATTATGGCTAGGGCAAATGTCAGGTCTAGGGTTATGGTTAGGGATAGTTTTAGGATTAGGTTTATGTCTAGGTCTAGTATAAGGGTTAGGTTTAGGGGTAGGGTCAGTGTTAGAGCTAGGTATATTATCACAGGAAGGGTCAGAGTTAGGGTTTGGTTTAGGTTAAGGTTTAGGGTTAGGGCTTGAGTTAGCATTATGGTTAGTGTTAGGGTAATTATTTGGTTAGCTTTAGGGTTCAGGTTAGGTTTAGGTTAATGAAATAGGTTAGGGTTAGGGATACGTTTAGGGTTAGGCCTAGGGTTACCATTACAGTTATGGTAATGGTTAGGGTAATTGATAGGGTTAGAGCTAATGATAGGGCTAGGGTTATGGTTAGAATTCTGGCTAGTGTTAGGGTAAGGTTTAGAGCTAGGTTCTGGATTAGGTTTAGGTTTAGGGTAGAGTTAAAGCTAGGGTTAAGGCTCAGATTAGGGCTTGGTTAGGGGTTTGGTTAGGGCTAGGGTTAAGGCTATGACTAATGTATGAACTAGTGTTGCAATTAGTGCTAGTTTTAGGGTTAGGGTTAGGACTAGGTCTAGAGTTACGGTTAGGTTTAGGGTTAGGGTGATGGTTGGAGCAAGGGTTAATTTAGGGTCAGTGTCAGAGTCAGGGATAGTTTTAGGGTTAGTGTTAGAACTCGAATTAGGTCTAAAATTAGTAGTAGGTGTACAGTTAGGTTAGGTTTAGGTTAAGGGTTAGGGATATAGGTTTGTTTTGTTTTAGGGCTAGGGCTATGGTTACGGCTAGATTATGGATTAGCATAAGGGTTAGGGCTAGTGTTAGGTTGAGGTATAGGCTTAGGATTAGGGTTAGATTTAGAGTTAGGGTTAGATCTAGGGTTAGGGCTAAGGCTAAGGCTAGGGTTAAGGTGAGGGTTAGGGTTATGGTAATGAATATGTTTAGAACTAGGGATACATCTAGGTCGAGAATTAGAGTTAGTCATTGTAGTAGCATTAGGGTTAGGGTTAGGGCTAAATTAGGGCTAGGATTAGGGCTAGGGTTAGGGCTAGAGTTAGTGTTAGAGTTAGGGCTAAATTAGGACCAGTATTAAAGCTAGGGTTAGTGTTAGGATTAGACCAAGGGGTTGGGCTAGAGGTTAGGGTTAGCTTTGATGTTAAGGTTAAGTTTAGGGGAATGTGTGGGGTTATATCTAACTCTAGGCCTAGGGTGAGTGTTAGAATTAGTATCAGGCTTAGGGCTATGGTTCAGTTTAGTATTAAGGCTAGGTTTAGGGCTAGGTTAAGGGATAGGGTTTCTGTTAGGGTTATGGCTAGGGTTAGTATCAGATCTAATATCAGGTCTATGGTTAATATCTAGGGATAATATCAGGTCTAGGGTTAATGTTAAGGATAGTTTTAGGGTTAGATTATGGATAGGTCTAGTGTAAGAGTTTGGTTTAGATTAAAGGTCAGCTTTAGTGCTAGGGTTAATATTAGGGTCAGGGTCAGGGTTAGCATTTGGTTTAGATAAAGGTTTAAGATTAGGGCTTGAATTAGCATTAGTGTTAGGTTTAGGGGTAGCATAATGGATAGGGTTTAGTTTAGGTTTCAGTTAAGGTTTAGGGTAATGGATGGGTTAGGTTTAGCGATCAGGTTAGGTTTAAATTAGGGTTAGGGTTATATTTAGTGTAATGGGTAGGTTTAGAGAGCTAGGGTTAGGGCTAGGTTATGGTTTGGATTAAGTCTAGGATTAGGGCTAGGTTTAAGGATAGGGCTAGGGTGTGATTTGGGGTAAGATTAGGGTTAGGGTAAGTGTTAGGTTTAGGGCTAGGGTTATGGTTAGGTTAGGGTAAGGGTTAGTGTTTGAGCTAGGGTTATGGTTAGGGTGAGAGTTAGAACTAGGGTTAGGTTAGGGTTATGTTTAGTGTAAGGGTTAAGTTCTGAGCTATGGTTAGGGCTAGGCTGAGAGTTAGGTTCAGGATTAGGTCTAGGGATAGGATTATGGTAGGTTTTGGGTTAGGGTTATGGTTATGATTAGACCTAGGATTAGTGGTAGGGTCAGTGAAAGGGTCAGGGTTAGTGTTAGGGTTTTGGGTAGGGTTAGATTTAGAATGAGGGCAAGGGTAAGGGCTATTAATAGGGTTAGTGTTTTGGTTAGCCTAAGGATTAGTGATAGGTCTAGGGTTACCCTGAAATTTAGGGTTTTGCTTAGGGTAAGGGATTGGTTTAGAACTAGGGTTAGGGCTATGGTTATGGTAAGTTAGTGTTAAAGCTAGGTTTAGGGCTTGGATTAGGCCTATATTTTGTGTTAGGTTTAGGGCTAGGATTAGGGCAATGACTAATGTAAGAACTAGGGTTACCATTAGGGTTAGTTTTATTGTTAGGGTATGGGTTAGGTTTAGTGTTAGCATTAGGTTTAAGGTTAGGGAGATATTTATAGCTAGGGTTCGTGTTAGGATAGGAATCAGGGTCACACTTTGTTTTAGGGTTAGAGTTAGAATTTTAATTAGGGCTAGGGTTACTGTTAGGGTTCAGTTTAAAGTGTGGGCGGTGTATAGAGCTAGTGTGAGTGTTAGGATATGAGTCAGGGTCGGGGTTTGTTTTAAGATTAGGGTTAGGACTCGAACTAGGGCTAGGGTTAGGTCTAGTTGTAGTGTTATTGTTTAGTTTAAGTTAAGGTTTAGGGTTAGGGCTTATGCTCGGTTTTATTTTAGTCATAGAGTTAGGGTTAGGGCTAGTGTTAGTGCTAGGCTTAGGCTTAGTGTTAGGGTTAAATTTGGAATTAGATTTAGATCTAGGGTTAGGGCTAGAACTAAGGATAGGGTAAGGGTTATGACTAGGTTTAGGGTTATGGTAAGGGATAGGGTTAGAACTAGGAATAGGGATAGGGAGAGAGTTAGTCTTAGGGCTTGGGTTAGGATTAGGATTAGAGATAGGGCTAAATTAGGGCTAGGATTAGGGCTAGGTTTAGTGTTCAGGTTTAGTGTTTAGCCTAGGGTTAGGGTTATGGTTATGGTCAGGGTTTGGGTTAGGTTTAGGAGTTAGAATTAGAGTTTAGAGTTTAGGGGTAAGGGATGGCTTTATAGCTAGGTTTAGACCTAGAGTGAGTGTTATAATTAGGGTTAGGGGTGTGGCTAGGTTTAGGGTTATGATTAAGGCTAGGTTTACGGCTAGGATGAGGGATAGAGTTGTTTTTTTTTTTTGGGGGGGGGTTAGGGCTAGCATTAGTGCTAGGACTAATTTCAGGTCCAGAATTATAATTAAAGATAGTTTTAGGATTAGGATTATGGGTACTTCTAGTGTAAGGGTTAGGTTTAGGGTTAACGTCAGGTTTAGAACTAGGGGTATTATTAGGGTCAAGTTCTGGGGTAGGGTTTGGCGTAGGTTAAGGTTTAAAGTTAGGGCTTGAAATAGAATTAGGGTTAGGGTTATGATAATAGAGTTAGAAATCAGTTTAGGACTAGGGTTATGGTTATGATTAGTGCTAGGTTTTGGGTTAAGTTAGTGCTAGGGTTAGGGTTATGGCTAATATAAGTAATAAGGTTATGATTACAGCAAATTTTAGTGTTTTAGGACTAGGTTTAGGTTTAGGGTTAAGGTGATGTTTAGACCTCGGGTTAGTGCTATGGGCAGAGTAAGGGTCAGGATTAGTTTTAGGGTTTGGCTTAAAACTCGAATTAGGGCTGGGGTAAGGGATAGGTGTAGGGTTAGGGCTTGGCTTAGGTTAAGGGTTAGGGTAAGAGCTTTGACTCAGTTTGGTTTTAGGGCTAGGGTTAGGGTTAGTAAAATTTTTAGGATAAGTGTTAGGGTTAGGGCTATTCTTATATTTAGGCTCAGGCTTTGGTTTAGGGTTAAATTTAGTTAGGTTTTTATCTAAGTTTAGTGTTAGGGCTAAGGATAGGGCAAGGGTTAGGACTAGGATTTGGGATAGGGTTAGTTTTATGGTAAGGGATAGGATTAGAACTAGGAATAGGGCCAATGTGAGAGTTAGAGTTATTCTTAGGGCTAGTGTTAGGATTAGGGATAGGGCTAAATTATGGCTAGGGTTAGTGTTAGGGCCAGGGTTAGAGCTAGTTTTAGAATTAGCATCAGGTTTAGGGTTAGTTTTAGGCTTAGGCATCGAGTTAGGGTTAGATTTTAAAGGTAGATTTCAATCAAGTGTTAATGCTAGGGCTAAGGATACGGCAATAGTGACGACAAGGGTTGCATTGAGAGTTAGGGTTACGTTTAGGGTAAGAGGTGTAGTTTTGGATAGGCTTAGTGCTAGGACAAGGGTTAGTATTAGGGTTAGGGTTTAGTTAGGGTTAGTGTTATGATTAAGGCTAGGTTTATGGCTAGGATGAGGTTTAGGGTTTCTGTTAGGGATAGGGATAGTATTAGGGCTAGGGCTAATGTAAGGTCTAGGGTTATAGTTAGGGCTAGATTTAGTGTTAGTTTTATGGCTTGGTCCAGTCTAAGGATTAGGTTTGGGGTAAGATTCAGGTTTATATCTAGGGTTTTTTAGGGTCAGGGTCAGGGTTAGGGTTTAGGTTAGGTTAGAGTTTATGTTTAGGGTAATGACAGAGTTAGTTTTAGGGTGTATGGTTTAGTTAATGGATAGGGTTAGGGTTAGGCCTAGGATTAGCTTAAGGGTTAGGGTTATTGTTAGGGTAATGGATAGGTTTAGACCTAAGGTTAGGGCTAGGGTTATGTATAGGATTAGGGCTAGTTTTGGTTAGGGTTAGGTTTAAGTTTAAGGTTAAAGCTAGGTTTAGGACTCAGTTTAAGCTAGGTTTTGAGTTAACATAGGGTTAGTGTTAAGGCTGCAGTGAATGTATGAAGTAGGGTTATGATTAGTGCTAGTTATAGGGTTAGGGTTAGGACTAGGTTTAGTGTTAGGTTGAGGTTTATGGTGATGATGATGTTTAGAGCCAGGGTTAGTGTTAGTGTAAGAGTCAGTGTCAGGGTTAGTTTTTGGGTTAGGGTTAGGACTAGAATTAGGGATATGGTCAGGGCTAGGTGTAGAGTTAGGGTTTGGTTTAGGTAAAAGTTTAGCATTATGGCTATGGCTCGGTTTTGTTTTATTTTGGGGCTAGTGTTAGGGTTAGTTTTAGGATTAGCATTAGCTAGAGTTAGGGTTAGATTTAGAGTTAGGGTTAGATCTAGGATGTTGGCCAGGGCTTTGAATATGGCTAGGGTTAGACCAAGAGTTAGGGCTAGGATTAGCGTTCTAGTAAGGGATAGGGTAAGAACTAGAGTTAGGGTTAGGGTGAGAGTTAGAGTTAGTCTTTGGGCTAGGGTTAGGGTTAGGGTTATGGATAGGGCTTAATTAGGGCTAAGATTAGGGCTAGGATTAGTGTTAGGTTCAGGCATACGTTTTGGGTTAGGGATAAAATTAAGGCTATGTTTAGGGTTAGGATAAGGGCAAGGGTTTGTGTTGGGGTTAGGGCTAGGATTATGGCTAGGGTTAATATCAAGCAAAGGGTTAAGGTTAGGAATAGTTTTAGGGTTAGGTTTATGGCTAGGTGTAGTGTAATGGTCAGGTTTATAGCTAGGGGAGTTATTAGGGTCACGATCAGTGTTAGGGTTTGGTTTAGGTTTGAGGTTAGGTTTAGGGCTCAAATTAACATTAGGGTTAGTGTTAGGATGATGATAGGGTTAGGTTTAGTGTAATTGATAGGTTTGGGTTAAGCGATAGGGTTAGGGTTAAGCCTAGAGTTAGCATTATGGTAAGGATTATGTTTAGGGTAATGGATACAGTTAGAGTTAAGGTTAGGATTAGGTCTTGTGTTAGGGTTAAGTTGAGGGTTAGAACTAGTATTAGGTTTAGTGTTATGTTTAGCATAAGGGTTAGGTTCTGAGCTATGGCTAGGGCTAGGCTGAGAATTGGGTTCAGAGTTAGGTCTAGGGATCAGATTATGGTAAATTTTAGGTTAGGGTTGGGGTTAGCATTAGACCTAGGTTTAGTGTTATTGTCAGAATAAGGATCAGGGTTAGGGTTTGGGTTTGGGATAGTGTTAGAGCTGAAATGAAGGCTAGGGTTAGGACTATTAATAGGGTTAGTGTTTTAGTTTAAGGACTAGGGAAAGGTCTATGGTTACTCTTAGGTTTAGGGTTTTGCTTAGGGAAAGGGGTTGATTTAGATCTAGGGTTAGGGCTATGATTAGGGTTAGAATTAGAGTTAAAACTAGGTTTTGGGCTCAGTTTAGAGCTAGTTTTTGTCTTAGGTTTAGGGCTAGGATTACGGTAACAGCTAATGTAAGAACTAGGGTTACCATTAGGGTTAGGGTTAGGGGTAGTTTGAGTGCTAGGGTTAGGTTTAATGTTAGGGTGATATTTATAGCTATGGTTCTTGTTAGGATAAGAGTCAGAGTCAGGCTTAGTTTGACGGTTAGCATTAAGACTCGAATTAGGGCTATTGTTCATGTTAATGTTCGATTTGAGCTTAGGGCAGTGTTTAGAGCTAGGGTGAGTGTTAGGATATGAGTCAGGGTAAGGATTAGTTTTAAGGTGAGGCTTAGGACTCGAATTAGGTCTAGGTTTAGGTCTAAGTGTAATGTTAATGTTTGGTTTAAGTTAAGGTTTAGGGTTAGGGCTATTGCTCAGTTTTGGTTTACTGCTAGGATTAGGGTTAGGGCTAGTTTTACAATTATCATTAGGGTTAGGGTTAGTGTTAGTGTTAGGCTTAGGCTTAGTTTTAAGGTTAGATTTAGAGTTAGGGTTAGGGCTGGGACTAACTTTAAGGCAAGTGTTAGGGCTAGTGTTAGGTTTAAGGTAGCAGATAGGGTAGAACTAGGGATAGGGTTAGGGCTAGGGCAAGAGTTAAAGTTAGTCTTAGGGATAGAGTTAGGATAGGGTTAGAGATAGAGCTAAATCAGGGCTAGGATTAGGGCTAGATTTTGTGTTTAGCTGAAGCCTACGGTTAGGGTTAGGGTTAGATTTAAATTTAGGGTAAGGAATGACATTATATCTAGGTTTAGAGGTAGGGTAAAGATTAGAATTAGGGGTAGGTGTAGGGCTAGATTTAGGGTTATGATTAACGCTACGTTTAGGGGTAGGATGAGGGCTAGGTGTGTTTTTACAGTTAGGACTAGGATTAGGGCCAGAACAAATTTCAGGTCCAGAATTATGGTTAAATATAGTTTTAGGGTTAAGTTTATGGCTACTTTTAGGTTTAGGGTTAGGTGTTGGGTTATGGTCAAGTTTAGAGCTAGGGGTATTATTAGGGTCAAGGTCTGGGTTAGGGTTTTCTTAGGTTAAGGTTTCAAGTTTGGGCTTGAATTAGTTTTAGAATTAGGGTTAGGGTAATGATAGGGTTAGGTTTAGGATTCAGGTTAGGTTTAGGATTATGGAAAGGTTAGGATTCAGGATAGGATTAGGTTTATGCCTAGTGTTATTTTTATGGTTAGGTTTATGGTTATGTTAATGGATAGATTTAGAGATCAGTTTAAGGCTAGAGTTATGGTTAAAATTAGGGCTAGTGTTATGGTTAGGTTAGGTTTAAAGCTAGGGTTAGGGCTCGGATTAGGGCTGGGTTTTGGTTATGTTAGGGCTAATGTTAGGGTTACAGCTAATGCAAATACTAAATTTACAATTAGGGCTAGTTTAGGGTTTTAGTGCTATGTTTAGTGGTAGGGTTCAGTTTACTGTTAGGGTGATGTTTAGAGCTATAAAGGTCATTGTCAGGTTCAGGGTTAGTTTTAGGCTTTGGCTTCAAACTCGAATTAGGGCTAGGATTAGGTCTAAGTGTAAGTTTAGTGTATGGTTTAGGTTAATGGTTAGGGTTAGAGCTATGGCTTGGTTTTGTTTTAGGAATAGGGCTAGTGTTAGGGCTCATTTTAAGATTAGTGTTATGGTTTGGGCTAGTGTTAGGGTTAGGCTTAGGCTTCGGGTTAGGGCTAGATTTAGCGTTACTTTTTGCCTAAGGTAAGTGCTAAGGATAAAGATAGGGAAAGGGTTAGCACTAGGGTAAGGGATAGGGTTAGGGTTATGGTAAAGGATAGGGTTAGAACAATTGATAGGGCTAGTGTGAGAGTTAGAGTTAGTCTTAGGGCTAGGGTTAGGGTTAGGATTACGGCTAGGGCTAAATTATGGCTAGGGTTATATTAGGGCTAGGGTTAGGGCTAGTTTTAGGATTAGGCTTAGGCATCGAGTTAGGGTTATATTTAGAGTTAGGTTTCGATCTAGCATTAGTGCTAGGGCTAAGGATAAGGCAAAGGTTACCACTAGGGTTAGGGTTAGAGTTAGGGTTTACTTTAGGTTGAGGCATGTGGTTATAGCTAGGTTTAGGGCAAGGGCGAGGGTTAGTATTAGGGTTAGAACTAGGGTTGGGGTTAGGGTTATGATTAAGGCTATGTTTAGTGCTACAATGAGGACTAGGATTTGTTTTAGGGTTAGGGATATTATTAGGGCTATGGCTAATGTCAGGTCTAGGGTTACAGTTAGGGATAGATTTAGTGTTAGGTTTATGGCTTGGTCCAGTGTAATGGTTAGGTTTTTGGTTAGGGTACAGTTTAGATCTAGGGTTATTTTTAGAATCAGGGTCAGGATTAGGATTTGGGTTAAGTTAGTGTTTAGGTGCAGGGCTCAAAGTAGTGTTAGATTTAGGGTTAGGGTAATGACAAGGTTAGATTTGGGGTTTAGGTTTGGTTTAGTGTAATTTATAGGGTTAGGGTTAGGCCTAGGGTTATCAGAAGGGTTAGGGTTATGATTAGGGTAATGGATAGGGTTAGCCCTAAGGTTAGGGCTAGGGTTATGTATAGGATTAAGGCTAGTGTTTGGGTTAGGTTTAGGTTCAATTTTCGGGTTAAAGCTAGGTATAAGAATCGGAATAAGGCTAGGTTTTGTGTTATTTAGGGCTAGGGTTAAGGCTACCATTACTGTATGAAGTGGGTTTATGATTACAGCTAGTTATAGGGTTATACTTAGGTCTAGGTACAGTTTTAAGATTAGGTTTACGATGATGATGATGTTTAGAGCCAGGGTTAATGTTAGGGTCAGAGTCAGGGTCAGGGTTAGTTTTCGGGTTAGGGTTAGAGTATAATTAGGGATAGATTAGGGTTAGGTGTACGGTTAGGGTTTGGTTTAGGTTAAGGGTTAAGGTTAGGGCTATGACTCCTTTTTGTTTTAGGGCTAGGGGTAGGATTAGGACTAGTTTTAAGATTGGTCTTAGGGTAAGGGCTAGTGTAAATGTGAGATTTAGGCTTAGGTTAAGGGTTCAGGATGGGAGTAGAGTAATGGCTAGATTTTTGTCTTAGGGTTAGGGTTAAATTTAGAGTTAGTTTTAGATTTAGGTTTTGAGATAGGGCTAAGTATAGGGCTAGGGGAGGGCTACGTTTAGGGCTAGGTGTATGATTATGGTAAGGGATAGGATTAGAACTAGGTATAGAGCTAGTGTGAAAGTTAGAGTTAGTCTTAGGGCTAGGGTTAGGATTCAGAATAGGGCTAAATTAGGGCTTGAATTAGGGCTAGGGTTAGTGTTAGGTTTAAGCCTAGGGTTAGGGTTAGGGTTAGTGTTAGGTTTAGGCCTAGGGTTAGGTTTAGGGTAAGTGATAGGAATATAGCTAGTTTTAGATCTATGGTGAGATTTAGGGTTGAGGTTAGGATTAACATTAGGGTTAGGTTTATGATTAAGGTGAGGTTCATGGCTAGGATGTTGGCTAAGTTTTGTATTAGGGTTAGGGCTAGTATTAGAGCTAGGGCTAATGTCAGGTCCAGGGTATGGTTAGGGATAGTTTTAGGGTTAGGTTTATGGCTAGGTCTATTGTAAAGTTTAGGTTTCTTGCTTGGGTCAGGTTCAGAGCTATGGTTATTGTTAGAGTCAGGGTCAAGGTTAGGGTTAGGGTAAGGTTAAGGTTTAGGTTTAGGGCTCAAATTAGTCTTATGTTTAGGGATTTGGTAATGACACAGTTTGGTTTAGTGTTCAGGTTAGGTTAGGTTAATGGATAGGGTTAAGGCTAAGGCCAGGATTAGGGTCCCACCTAGGTTTAGCATAAGGATTATAGTTTTCTTAGAGTAATAAATAGGGGTAGAGCTTGGGTTAGTGCTAGGATTATTGTTAGCATTTGGTCTTGTGTTAGGCTTAGGGTTATAGTTAGGGCTAGGTTTATTGTTAGGGTTAGCTTTAGGGTTGAAGCTAAGGTAGGGCTTGGATTAGGGCTAGGAATTGTGATAGGTTAGGGCTATGGCTAATGTAAGATTTAGTGTAATGATTAAGACTAGTTTTATGGTTAACATTAGGACTAGGTGTAGTTTTAGGGTTAGTTTTGGGGTTAGGGTGAAGTTTAGAGCTAGGGTTAGTGTTAGTGTCAGGGACAATGTTTGGATAGGGTAATGGTTAAGGTTAAAGTCAGAATTAGGACTAGGTTTAGGTCTAGAGGTAGGGTTAGATTTTGGGTTAGGTTCAGAGTTATTTTTAAGGCTAGATCTAGTTTGACTTTAGATCTAGAGCTACAGTTATGGCTAGGTTTAGGATTAGGTTTAGGTCTAGGGCTAGTGTTACGGTTATATTTGGGTATAAGGTTACCAGTAGGGCTCGTGTTAGGTTTTGGTTTAGGGTTAGGTTTAGATTTAGACCTAAGATTAGTATTAGGGGCAGAATAATGGTCAGGGATATGGTTAGGGTGTGGGTTATGGTTAGATCTATAATGAAGGCTAAGGTTAGGACTAGATATAGAGTTAGGTTTTGATTAGGCTAAGGATTAGTGCTAAGAATACAGTTAGCATTAGGGTGAAGGTTTGGATTAGGGTAAGGGATAGGGTTAGAGGTAGGGTTAGTACTAGCGTTAGAGTTAGTTTTAGGGTTAAAGCTCGTGTTAGGGCTTGGATTAGGTTTAGTTTTGTATTAGGGTTAGGGCTAGTGTTTTGGTTATGGCTATTGTAAGGAAGAGGGTTATGATTAGGGTTAGTTTTAGGGTTAAGTTTAAGGCTAGGTCTAGTGTTAGGGTTAGGTTTATGGTCAGGGTGATGTTTAGAGCTAGGTTTAGTTTTTGGATATGAGTCAAGTTCATGGCTAGGTTTAAGGTTAGAATTAGTTTTCAAATTAGGGCTAGGTTTAGGGCTGGTGTAGGGTTAGGGTTTGGTCTAGGGTAAGGGTTAGTCCTAGGGGTATGGCTCGGTTTTGTTTTAGGGCTAGGGCTAGGATTAGAGCTAATTTTAGGATTAACATTAGGGTTGGAGCTAGTTTCAGGTTTAGGCTGAGGCATCAGGTTAGGGTTAGTTTTAGAGGGAGGTTTCGATCTAGAGTTAGTTCTAGGGTTAAGGATAGTGCAAGGATTATGACTAGGGTTAGGGCTTGGGTTAGGGTTATTGTAAGGGATAGGGTTAGAAGTAGGGATAGGTCTTGTGTGAGAATTATAGTTTGTCTTAATTCTAGGGTTCGGGTTAGTGTTAGAAATAGGGCTATATTAGGGCTAGGATTAGTGCTAGATTTAATATTAGGGTTAGGGCTAGAGTTAGGGTTATGATTAGGGCTAGGCCTAGGAATAGGGTTAGGGTAAGGGTTAGGGTTTAAGCTACAGTTAGGGCTAGGTGGAGTGTTAGGTTTAGTGTTAGATCTAGGTTAGTGTTATGGTTATGGTTATGGTTATGGTTGGGGTAAGGGCAAGGTTTTTCATTAGGGTTAGGGTTAGTTCTAGAGTAATGTATTAGATTAGATGTAAGATTAGGTTTAGGGTTAAGTTTAGGTTATGGTTAAATTTAGGTTTAAGTATAGGTTTGGTTTTGATTCATGGGAAGGTTTAGGTTTAAGTTTATTGCAAGGGTTAAGTTAAGGGTTAGGTTGAGGTTTAGGTCTATGATTAGGGTTAGAAATAGGGTTAGGTTTAGGGCTAGAGTTATTATTAGAGTTAGGGTTAGGTTTAAGGTAAGGGTAATATTAGGGTTCGAGCTAGGGTTAGTACTAGGTTTAAGGTTAGGATTAGGGCTAGGTTTAGGTTTATGTTTAGGAATAGGGTTAGGGTTATATTTAGTCTAAGGATTAGGCTTTGAGCTAGGGTTATGTCTAAGGCGAGGGTTAGGCTTAGGGCTACATTTAGGATTATGTTTAATCCTAGGGTAGGTTTAGGCTTCGGATTAGGGCTAGGTTTTGTGTTATGTTTAGGCCCCGCGTTAAGGCTATGTGTAATGTAAGATATAGGGTTCTGATTAGAGCTAGTTTTAGGGTTAGGGTTATGGCTATGTCTAGTGTTAAGTTTAGGTTTTGGGTTAGGTTCAGGTTTAGAACTAGGTTTAGTGTTAGTGTTAGGGTGAGTGTTCAGGTTAGAGTTACGTTTAGGGTGAAAACCAGAATTAGGACTAGGGTTAGATCTAGGGATAGGGTTATTGTTTGCTTTTGGTTAAGGATTATGTTGGGGATAGGTCTCAGGAATATTTTAAGTCTAGGTCTAGAGTTATGGCTATATTTAGGATTAGGCTTAGGTCTAGGCCTTGTGTTAGGGTTAGGTTTATGTATAAGATTACTGATAGAGCTAGTTTTAGGGTTTGGTTTAGGGTTAGGGCCAGATTTAGACTGAGGGTTTGTGTTAGGGTAAGGATTTGAGTTCGAGTTAGAGCTAGAATGAGGGCTAGGGTTAGGACTAGTAATAGGGTTAGGGTTTGGATTAGTCTATGGATTAGGATTAGGACTAAGGTTAGCATTATGTATAGGGTTTGGCTTAGGGTAATTGATAGAGTTAGAGCTAGGGTTAGGGCTAGGTTTAGGGTTAGGGTTAGCACTAGGGCTAGTTTAGGGTTAGGTTTACTTCTAGGGTTAGGGCTCAGATTAGGGCTAGTTTTTCTGTTAGGTTTAGGGCTAGGGTTAGGGCTATGGCTAATATAAGAACTGAGGTTATTATTAGAGTGAGTATTTGGTCTAGATCTTGTGTTAGCGCTATCTTTAGGGTTAGTGTGATATTTAGAATTAAGGGTAGTGTTAGAATATAAGTCAGGGTCAGAGTTAATTTTAGGACTAGGACATGAATTAGAGGTAGAAGGTTATGGCTAGGTTTAGGGTTAGGGTTTGGTTTAGGTTAACATTTAGGGTTAGGACAATGGCTCGGGTTTTTTAAGGGATAAGGTTAGAGTTATGGCTAGTTTTAGGATTAGCAATAATGTTAGGTCTAGTGGTAGGTTGATAATTAGGCTTAGGGTTAGGGTCAAATATAGAGTTATGGTTAGATCTAGGGTAGGTTCTAGGGCTAGGGTTCAGGCTAAGTTTAGGGCTTGTGTTAGGATTATTGTAATGGATAGGGTTAGAACTAGAAATAGGGTTGGGGGAGAGTTAGAGTTAGTCTTAGGACAAGGTTAGGGGTAGAGTTAGGGTTAGGGCTAAATTAGAGCTAGGATTAGTGCTAGTGTTAGTGTTAGGGTTAGGCCTATGGTTAGGGCTATAGATATGGTTAGTGTTAGGGTTAGGGTTAGTGATAGATTTAGGGGAAAGGATGGGGTTATACATAAGTTCAGGTCTAGGGCGAGGGTTAAAATTAGAGATAGGGATAGAGTTAGGGTTTGGGTTAGGATTAAGGATAAGTATAGGCCTAGGTGAGGACTAGTGTTTGTGTTAGAGTTAGGGCTAGGATTAGGCCTGGGGCTAATGTCAGGTCTGGGATTATGGTTTATGGTTTAGGGTTAGGTTATGGTTAGGTCTAGTGTAAGGGTTAGGTTTAGGTTAAGGGTAAGCTTAATACACCTTAAAGCTAGGTGTATTATTAGATTCAGGGTTCAAGTAGGGTTTGTTTTAGGTAAAGATTTAGTGTTAAGGCTTGAATTAGCTTTAGGGATAGGGTTAGGGTTTGGGTTAGGGTAATTGATAGGGTTAGGTTCAAGGTTCAGGTTAGGTTTAGTGTACTGAATAGGGTTAGTGTTAGCAATAGTGTTAGTGTTAGGCCTAGGGTTAGCATTTGGGTTAGGCTTATCTTTAGGGTAATGGATAGGGTAAGAGCTAAGGTTAGAGCTAAGCTAAGGTTAGAGCTAAGCTTAAGGTTAGAATTAGGACTAGGTTTAGGGTTAGGCCTACGGTTTGTGTCAGGTTTAGGTTTGGGGTAAGAGTTAGTGTTTGAGCTAGGATTAGGGCTAGTGTGAGGGTTAGGGTTAGAGTCAGGGCTAATGTTACGGTTAGGGTTAGGTTTATGTTTAGATTAAGGTTAGAGTTTACGCTAGAATTAGGGTTAGGGTGAGGGTTAGGGTTAGGTCTAGGCTTAAGGTTAGGGTTACAATAAGAGCTAGTTTTAGGGCTAGGATAAGGGCAATGTTTTGTGTGAGGTTTATGCCTATCATTAGGGCTATGGGTAATGTAAGAGCTAGGGATATGGTTATGGCTAGTTTTAGGGTTATGGTTATGGATAAGTCTAGTTTTCTATTTAGGTTTGGGGTTAGGATAAGATTTAGAGCTAGGGTTTGTTTTAGGGTAACAGTCATTGTTCGGGTTAGGGTTAGGTTTAGGGCGAGGGCCAGATTTAGGACTTGTGTTGGGTCTAGGGATAGAGTTAGTCTTTAAGTTAGGTTAACAATTATTGTTAGGGCTAGTGCTAGGTTTATGCTTAGGGCTAAGTCTAGATTTATGACTCTATTTAGGATTAGGTTTGGTCTAGTGCTAGTGTTACTGTTAAGTTTAGGTATAGGTCTACAAGTAGGGGTAGGATTAATGTTTGCTTTAGAGTTAGTGTCAGGTTTAGATCTATGGGTAGTGTTAGGGTCAGAATAAGGTTCAGGGTTAGAGTTAGGATTAGAGCTAGAATAAGGGCTAGGGTTAGTAATAGTAATGGAGATAGGATTTGAGGTAGGCTAAGGATTATGGTAGGGACTAGGGTAGCATTAGGTTGAGGATTTGGCTTAGTGTAAGGGATAGGGTTATAGGTAGAGTTAGGGTTGGGCTAAGGTTAGAGTTAGATTTAGGGTTATACCTAGGTTTAGTTAGGGTTAGGACTCAAATTAAGGCTACATTTAGGGCTAGGTGTAGGGTTAATGTTTGGTTTAGTTTAAGGGTTAAGGTTAGGGTTATGGCTCGATTTTGTTTTAGGGCTAGGGTACTCTTAGGTCTCAGTTTTTTTTTAGGCTTTGGGTTAGGGCTAGTGTTAGAGTGAATTTTAGGCTTAAGGTTAGGGTTAAATCCAGGTTTAGGTCTAGGGTGAAGGTTGGGGCTAGGGCAAGGGATAGGGTTTGGGTTATGGAACGGATAGGTTTAGAACTAGGGATAGGGCTAGGGCAAGAGTTAGAGTTAGTCTTAGGGCTAGGGATAGTGTTAGGTTTAGGGTTAGGGCTAAATTAAGGATAGATTAGAGCTGTGGTTAGTTGTTGGTTTAGGCCTAGGTTTAGGGCTAGGGTTAGGGTTAGCATTAGGGTTAGGGTAAGGTATGATGTTACAGCTACATTTAGGGCTAGGACAAAGCATAAAATTAGGGTTAGGGCTAGGGTTAATGTTAGGGTTAGGATTAAGGCTAGGCTTAGGGATAGGATTAGGGCTAGGATTTGTGTTAGGGTTATATCTAGGATTAGGGATAGGGCAAATGTCAGGTATAGGGTTATGGTTAGGGAGAGTTTTAGACTCAGGATTATGGCCAGGTGTATTGTAAGTGTTAGGTTGAAGGTTAGGGTCAGGTTTACAGCAAGGGTTATTATTAAGGTCAGAGTCAGGGTTAGGGTATGTGTTTGGTTAAGGATTAGGCTTGGGGCTCAAATTAGCATTACGGGGATAGGTTTAGTGTTAGGGATAGGGTTAGGTTTAGGCCTAGGGATAGAATTTGTTTAGGGGTATATTTAGGGTAATAGATTGGATTAGAGCTACAGTTCGGACTAGGGTTATGGTTAGGTTAGAGCTATGGTTAGGGTCAGGTCTAGGGTTAGAATTTGGTTAGGGTTATGGTTAGGGTAATGGATAAGATTAGAGCTAAGATTAGGTTTAGGATTATGGTTAGGATTAGGGCTATGATTTGGGTTAGGATAAGGTTTAGGTTTATGGTTAGGTTTAGGTTCAGTATTAGGGCTAGAATTAGGGTTAGGGGTAGGGTTAAAGGTAGGGTTAGGGCTCTGATTAGGTCTAGGTTTTGAGTTAGGTTAGGGCTATTTAGGACTAGGGCTAATGTTAAAACTAGGGTTATGATTAGGGCTAGTGTTAAGTTTAGCATTATATCTAAATCTAGTGTGTAGATTAGGTTTAGTTTTAAGGTGATGATTGGAGATAGGGTTAGTGTTACTGTCAGAGTTAGGATCAGTGTTACTGATCAGAGTTAGGGATAGACTCAAAAAAGGGCTAGGGTTAAGGCTATGTCTAGGGTTAGGGTTTATGTAAGGGTTAGGTTAACAATTAGGGATACATCTAATGTCAAGTCTATAATTATGGTTTGGATAGGGTTAGCATTAGAGTATTGTCATAATTTTGTTTTACAGATAGGGCTACTTTTAGGATTAGAGATAGTGTTAGCTCTAGTGGTATGGTGAGGTTTAGGCTTAGATTTATTTTTATGGTTAGATCTAGGTTTAGGGCTATGGCTATGTTTAGGGCTAAGGTTACGGCTAGTATTAGGTTTATTAGCAGATAGATTTAGAACTAGAAATAGGGCTAGGGTGAGAGTTAGAATTACTCTTAGGGCTAGGTTTAGGGTTAGGTTTAGTGTTAGGGATAAGTTAGTGTTAGGGCTAAGTTAGTGTTAGGGTTAGGCCTAGGATTAGGGTTTGGGTTAGGGGAAGGGATGGGGTTATAGCTAGGTTTAGAGCTAGAGTGAGGGTTAGAATTAGGGTTAGAGATAGAGTTAGGATTAAGGCTATGTTTAGTGGTAGGATGAGGGTTTTTGTTAGGGCTAGGGCTAGGATTAGGGATAGGGCTAATATTAGGTGTAGATTTATGGTTAGTGTTTGTTTTAGGGTTAGGTTATGGCTAGGTCTAGTGTAAGGGTTAGGTTTAGGTAAGGATCAGGTTTAAAGCTAGGTGTACTTTTAGGGTTAGGGTCTGGGTAGGATTTGGTTTAGGTTAAGTTTTAGGGTTAAGGATTGAATTAGCTTTAGGGTTACGGTTACAGATAGGATAATGGATAGGATTAGGTTTAGGGTTCAAGTTAGAATTAGAGTAATGGATAGAGTTAGTGTTAGCGATAGGTTTAGCGTTACGCCTAGGGTTAGCATATGAGTTAGGCTCATCTTTAGGGTAATGGATAGTGTTAGAGCTAAGGTTAGGGCTAGGGATAAGGTTATGATTAAGGCTAGGATTTTTGTCAGGCATAGTTTAAGGTAAGTATTAGCATTTGAGCTAGAGTTAGGTCTTGGGTGAGGGTTAGGTTTAGAGTCAGGGCTAGGGTTAGTGTTAGGGTTATATTTAGGGAAAGGGTTAGAGTTTGAGCTAGGTTTAGGGCTAAGGAGAGTGTAGGATTAGGCTTAGGTATAGGATTATAGTTAGGGGTACGATTAGGGCTAGATTTAGGGCTAGGATAAGGGCTAGGTTTTATGTGAGGTTTAGGGTTAACATTAGGGATATGGGAAATATAACAGCTAGGAATATGTTTATGGCTAGTTTTAGGGTCAGGGTTATAAATATGTCTAGTGTTAGGGTTAGATTTTGGGTTAGGATAAGGTTTAGAGCCAGAGTTTGTTTAGCGTTAAGTGTCATTGTTCAGGATAGGGTTAGGTTTAGGGTGAGTGCCAGAATTACGACTAGCTTTGGGTCTAGGGATAGGGTTAGTCTTTAAGTTAGGTTAATGGTTATTGTTAGGTCTAGTGCTAGGTTTTTGTTTAGGGCTGGAGCTAGATTTATGAGTATATTTAAGATTAGGTTTCGTCTAGTGCTAGTGTTCCTGTTAGGTTTAATATAGGTTTACCAGTATGGGAAGTATTAGGTTTTGGTCTAGTGTTAGGGTCAGGTTTAGACTTAGGGTTAGTGTTAGGGTCATAATAAGGGTTAGAGTTAGGGTTAGGTTTAGAGCTAGAATGAGGGCTAGGATAGGACTAGTAATAGAGTTAGGGTTTGGGGTAGGCATAGGATTAAATTTAGGGCTGTGGTAGCTTTAGTGTTAGGGAAATGGATAGGGTTTAAGGTAGGGTTAGGTTTAGGTTTAGGTTTAGGGCTAGGGTTAGAATTAAAAAAATAGGGTTAGGTCTCAGATTTGGGCTAGGATTTGTGTTATCATTAGGGCTATGGCTAATGAAAGAACTAGGTTTCTTTTTAGGGTTAGTGTTAGGGCAATGTTTAGAGCTAGGGTTAGTTTTAGGGGCCAGGTTAGTGTCAGGGTTATTTCTAAGGTTAGGGTTAGGACTCAAATTAGGGCTAGGTTTAGGACTAGGTGTAGCTCTAGGGTTTTGTTTAGGTTAAGGTTGGGGTTATGGCTCAGTTTTTTTTTTAGGGTTAGGGTAGTTTTAGGGCTAGATTTCCAATTAGCATTAGGATTAGGGCTAGTGATAGGGTGAGCATTATACTTAATTTTAGTTTTAGATCCAGGTTTAAGCCTTGGGAGAAGGTCTAGGTTAGGGCTAAATTGGGGGCTAAGGATAGGCATAGCTTTTGGATTATGGTAAGGGATAGGTATAGAACTAGGGATAGGGCTAGGGCGAGAGTTAGAGTTAGTCTTAGGGATAGGGATGGGGTTAGGTTTACTGTTAGGGCTAAATTAGGGCTAGGATTAGTGCTAGGGTTAGTGTTAGATTTAGGCCTAGGTTTAGGATTAGGGTTAGGGTTAGCATTAGGGTTAGGTTTAGGTATGATGTTACAGATATGTTTAGTGCTAGGACAAGGGACAAAATTATGGTTAGGGCTATGGTTAAAATTAGGGGTAGGATTAAGGCTAGGCTTAATTCTAGGATTTGGTCTAGGGATAGGACTAATGTCATGTCTAGGGTTAAGGTTATGCTAGGGTTAGTGATAGGGCTATGGCTCAGTTTTGTTTTAGATCTAGGCCTAAGGTTAAGGCTAATTTTATGATTAGCGATAGCGTTAGGGCTAGTGGTAGGGTGAATTTTAGGCTTAGATTTATTGTTATGGTTAGATCTAGGTTTAGGGCTATGACTAGTGTTAGATCTAGGTTTAGGTCTGGGGCGAGAGTTTGAGTTAGTCTTTGGGCTAGTGTTAGGGGTAGGTTTAGTGTTATGGCTAAATTAGGGCTAGGATTAGCACTAGGGTAAGTGTTAGGATTAGGCCTAAGGTTAGGATTAGTGTTAGTGTTAGGGTTAGGATTAGGTTTAGGGGAAGGGATAGAATTATAGCTAGGTTTAGGACTAGGGCGAGGGTTAGAATTACAGTTAAGACTAAGGTTAAGGTTTGTTTTAGGATTAAGTCAAGGTTTATGGTTAAGCTGATGGTTTGTGTTAGGGCTAGGGCTAGGATTAGGGCTGGGGCTAATGTCAGGTCTATGTTCATGGTTAGTATTTTTTTTTAAATATTTATTTATTTATTTTAGTTTTCGGCGGACACAACATCTTTGTTTGTATGTGGTGCTGAGGATCGAACCCGGGCCGCACGCATGCCAGGCGAGCGTGCTACCGCTTGAGCCACATCCCCAGCCCCATGGTTAGTATTAGTTTTAGTGTTAGGTTATGGCTATGTCTAGTAAAGGGTTAGGTTTAGGGTAGGGGTCAGGATTAGAGCTAGGTGTATTATTTGGGTCAGGGACACAGTAGGGTTTGGTTTAGGTTAAGATTTAGGGTTAATGCTTGAATTAGCAGTGGGTTAGGGTTAGGGTTAGGGTAATGGATAGAATTAGGTTTATGGTTCCTGTTAGGTTTAGAGTAATGAATAGGGTTAGTGTTAGTGATAGGGTTATCGTTAGGCCTAGGGATAGCATTAGGGTTAGGCTTAACTTTAGGATAATGGATAGGGTTAGAGCTAAGGTTAGGGCTAGGCTTAAGATTAAGGTTTAGGGTTAGGGTTAGGGTTAGGCCTACGGTTAATGTTAGGGTTAGTTTAGGGAAAGTGTAGGCATTTGAGCTAGGGTTACATGTAGGGTGAGGGTTAAGGTTTGAGTCAGGTCTAGGGTTAAGTTTAGGGTTAAAGTTATGTTTGGACTAAGGATTAGAGTTTGAGCTAGGGTTAGGTCTAGGGTGAGCGTTAGCATTAGAGTAAGGTTTAAGGTTATGGTTAGGGTTATGATTAGGGCTAGGTTTAGGGCTAGGATAAGGGCTAGGTTTTGTGTGATATTTAGGGCTAACATTGGGGCTTGGGTAACGTAAGAGCGAGGGATATGGTTATGGCTAGTTTGGGGGTAAGTGTTATGGATAAGTCTAGTGTTAGGGTTAGGTTTTGGTTTAGGATAAGCTTTAAAGCTAGGGTTTCTATCAGATTAAGGGTCATCATTGGGTTAGTGTTATTTTTATGGTTAGGGCCACAGTTAGAACTAGCTTTTGGTCTAGTGATAGGTTTAGTCTTTACATTAGGTTAAGGGTTATTGCTAGGGCTAGTGCTGGGTTTTTGTTTAGGGCTAAGGCTAGATTTATGACTCTATTTAGGATTAGGTTTGGTCTAGTGCTAGTGTTAATGTTAGGTTTAAGTATAGGTTTACCGGTAGAGGTAGTGTTAGGGTTTGGTTTAGGGTTAGGGTCAGGTTTAGATCTAGGGTTAGTGTTAGGGTCAAAATAAGGGTCAAGGTTAGGATTAGGAATAAAGCTAGAATGAGTGCTAGGTTTAGGAATAGTAATAGAGTTAGAGTTTGGGGTAGGCTAATATTAAGGTTAGGACTAGAGTAGCATTAGGGTGAGGGTATGGCTTAGGGTAAGGAATGGGTTAGAGGTACAGTTAGGATTAGGGTTAGAGTCAGGCCTCGGATTAGGGCTAGAATTTGTGTTAGCATTAGGGCTATGGCTAATGAAAGAACTAGTTTTCTGATTAGGGCTAGTTATAAGGTTAACATTATGGCAATGTTTAGAGCTAGGGGTACTGTTATGGTCTGACTCAGGGTTAGGGTTATTTCTATGGTTAGTGTTAGGACTCAAAATAGGGCTATGTTTAGGGATAGGTGTAAGGTTAATGTTTGGTTTAGTTAAGGTTTAGGGTTAGGATTATGGCTCTATTTTGTTTTAGGGATAGGGTAGGGTTAGGGATAGTTTTCCAATTAGCATTAGGTTTAGGGCTAGTGTTAGGGTGAAGATTGGGCTTAAGGTTAGGGTTTACAACCAGGTTTAGGACTAGGGTGATGGTCAAAGTTAGGATTGGGGCTAGGGATAGGGCTAGGTTTTGGGTTATGGTAAGGGATAGGTTTTGAACTTTGGATAGGGCTAGGGCGAGAGTTAGAGTTAGTCTTAGGGCTAGGGATAGAATTAGGTTTAGGATTATGGTTAAATTAGGGCTAGGATTAGCCCTAGGGTTAGTGTTTGATCTTGGCATAGATTTAGGTCTAGGGTTAAGGTTAGCATTAGGGTGAGGGTAAGGTATAATGTTAGAGCTAAATTTTGAGCTAGAGCATGGGATAAATTTAGGGTTAGGTCTCTGGTTAAGGTAAGGAATAAGATTAAGGCTAGGCTTAGGGATAGGATTAGGGGTAGGGTTTTTGTTAGGGTTAGGGCTAGGATTAGGTCTAGGACTAATGTCAGTTCTAGGGTTTTGGTTAAAGATAGTTTTAGGTTTAGGTTTATGGTCAGGTCTATTGTAAGGGTTATGTTGAGCATTAGGGTCAGGTTTATAGCTAGGGGTATTATTAGGGTCAGAGTCAGGGTTAGGGTATGGGTTAGGTTAAAGTTTAGGTTTAGAGCTAAAATTAGCATTAGGGTTAGGGTAATGGATATGGTTAGATTTCAGATTCAGGTTAGGTTTAATATAATGGACAGGGTTAGGGTAAGGCATAGGGTTAGAGTTAGGCCTAGGTATAGAATTTGTTTAAAGATATGGTTCAGGTAATGGATAGGATTAGAGCTACTGTTGGTTAGGTTAGGGCTATGGTTAGAGTTAGGCCTATGGTTAGAATTTGCTTAGGGATACGGTTAGGGTAATGGATAAAATTATATCTAGGTTGATGGCTAGTGTTATGGTTAGGAAAAGGGCTATGGTTCAGTTTAGGTTTCGGTTTAGGGTTAGGTTTACATTAAGTGTTAGGGCTAGGGATATGGGTAGGGCTATGATTAAAACTAGGGTTAGCGCTTGGATTAGGCCTAGGTTTTGGGTTAGGTTGTGGCTAGTGTAGGACTAGGCCAGTGTATGAACTAGGGTTATGATTAGGGCTAGTATTAGGTTTAGCATTAGGACTAGGTCTAGTGTTTATATTATGTTTAGGTTTAGGGGGACGATTAGAGATAGGGTTAGTGTTAGGGTCAGAGTCAGGATCAGTGTTAATTTTAGGATTAGGAATAGGACTCAAATTAGGATGAGGTTTAAGTCTAGGTGTAGGGTTAGGATTTGTGTTAGGGTTAGGGTTAGAATTAGGAATAGGGCTAATGTCAGGTCTAGGGTTACATTTAGGTTAGGGTTAGGGTTGGGGCTAAGGCTCAGTTTTGTTTTAGAGCTAGGGCTAGGGTTAGGGTTAGTTTTGGGATTAGCGATAGTGTTAGGGCTAGTAGTAAGTTGAGGTTAAATATTATATTAATTGTTACAGTTAGATCTAGGTTTAGGGCTAGGGCTATGGTTAGGGCTAAACTTAGGGCTAGTTTTATGGTTATGATAACAGATATGGTTAGAACTAGAAATAGGGCTAGGGTGAGAGTTAGAGTTAGTCTTAAGGCTAGGGTTAGGGGTGGGTTTAAGGTTAGGGCTAAATTAGGGCTAGGATTAGTGCTAGGGTTAGTGTTAGGTTAGGGCTAGTGTTAGGGTTAGTGTTAGTGTTAGAGATAGGGTTAGGTTTAGGGAAAAGGAATGGGGATATAGCTAGGTTTAGGAATAGGCAAGAGTAGAATTAGGGTTATGGCTAGGTTAGGGTTCGGGTTATGATTAAGGCTACCTTTAGGGCTAGGTTTGAGGGTTTGTGTTAGGGCTAGGGCTAGGATTAGGGATAGGGTTAATGTTGGGTCTAGATTTTTGTTTGGGAATAATTTTAGGGTTAGTTTATGGCTAGGTCTAGTGTAAGGATTGCGTTTAGGGTAAGGGTCAGGTTTAGAGCTAGGCATATTATTAGGGTCATGGTTGGGTAGGGTTTGGTTTATTTTATGGTTTAGAGTTAAGTGTTGAATTAGTGTTAGGGTTAGGGTTAGAAGTAGGGTAATGGATAGGGTTAGGTTTAGGTTTCAAGTTAAGTTTAGAGTAATGGATAGGGTTAGTATTAGCGATAAGGTTAGCATTAGGCCTATGGTTACCATTAGAGTTAGGCTTAGCTTTAAGTTAATGGATAAGGTTAGAGGTAAGGTTAGTGCTAGGATTAAGGTTAGGATTAGGGCTAGGGTTAGGTTTAGGCCTAGGGTTAGTGTCAGATTTAGGTTTAGTGTAAGTGTTAGGATATGAACTAGGGTTAGGGCTAGGGAGATGTTTAGGGCTAGAGTCAGGAGTAGGGTTACAGTTAGAGTTATGATTAGGGCTAGGTTAAGGACTATGATATGGCTAGGTTTGTGTGGTGTTTATGGCTAGCATTAGGGCTATCGGTTAGGATAGTGTTGGTTCTAGGGATAGGGTTAGTCTTTGGGTTAGGTTAAGGGTTATTTTTAGGGCTAGTGCAAAGTTTTTGTTTAGGGCTAGGGCTAGATTTATGACTCTATTTAGTATTAGGTTTGGTCTAGTGCTAGTGTTACTGTTAGGTTTAGGTACAGGTTTACTGGTAGGAGTAGTGGTAGGGTCTGGTTTAGGGTTAGTGTGAGGTTTAGTTCTAGGGTTAGTGTTAAAGTCAGAATAAAGGTAAGGGTTTGAATTAGAGTTGCAACTAGACTGAAGGCTTGGGTTAGGACTAGTAATAGAGTTTGGGGTTGGGGTAGGCTAATTATTATGGTTAGGACTAGGTAATATTAGGGTGAGGGTTTGGCTTAGGGAAAGGGAAGGGTTTAGAGGTAGGATGAGGGTTAGGGATAGCTTTAGGGCTAGGGTTAGGGTTAGGGTTAGTCTTAGGGTTAAACCTAGGTTTAGAGCTTGGATTAGAGCTAGGATTTGTGTTAGCTTCAGGGCTATGGCTAATGAAAAAAACTTGGTTTCTTTTTAGGGCTAGTTCTAGGGTTAGTTTTAGGGCAATGTCTAGAGCTAGGGTTAGTGTTAGGATTGGAGTCAGGGTCAGGGTTACTCCTAGAATTAGGTTTAGCACTCAAATTATGGCAAGATTTAGGGCTAGGTTTAGGGCTAATGTTTTGTTTAGGTTAAGGGTTAGAGTTAGGTTTATGGCTCAGTTTTGTTTTAGGGCTAGGTTAGGGTTAGGGCTAGTTTTCCAATTAGCATTAGGGACAGGGTAGGTGTTAGGGTGAGCTTTAGGCTTAAGTTTAGGGTTATATTCATGTTTTGGGCTAGGGCTAAGGTTGGGTCTAGGGATAGGGCTAGAGTTTGGGTTATGGTAAGGGATAGGTTTAGAACCAGGGATCAGGCTAGGGTGAGAGAGTTATTCTTAGAGCTAGGGATAGGGTTAGGTTAAGGGTTAGGGCTAAATTAAGGCTAGGATTAGTGTTAGGTTTAGGCCTAGGTTTAGTGCTAGGGTTAGGGTAAGCTATGAGGTTACAGCTACATTTTGGGCTAGGTCAAGGGATAAAATTAGTGATAGGGCTAGGGTAAAGGTTATGGTTAGGATTAAGGCAAGGCTTAGTGCTAGGATTAGGGCTAGGATTTGTGTTAGGGTTAGGGCTAGGATTATGGCTAGGGCTAATTTCATGTCTAGAGTTATGGTTAGGGATTGTTTTAGGGTTAGGATTATAGCCAGATCTATTGTAAGGGTTAGGTTGAGTGATAGGTTCAGCTTTTCAGCTAGGGTATTATTAGGGTCGGAATCAGGGTTAGAGTATGTGTTAGGTTAAGGTTTAGGGTTAGGGCTCAAATTAGCATTAGGGTTAATGTTAGGGTTAGGGTAGTGGATATGGTTAGGTTTAGGGTTCAGTTTAGGTTTAGGGTAATGGACAACCTAGGGTTAGGGATAGTGTTAAGATTAGGCCTAAGGATAGGATTCAGTTAGGGTTATGGTTAGGGTAATGGATAGGATTAGAGCTACAGTTAGGGCTAGGTTTATTGATAGGTTAGATCTATAGTTAGTTTTGAACCTAGGTTTAAAATTCAGTTAGGGATATGGTTAGGGTAATAAATAAGATTAAACTAGGGTTAGGGCTAGGGTTATGGTTAGGATTAGGGCCATGGTTTGGGTTAGTTCAAGGCTTAATTTTTGGGTTTGGATTAGGTTAAGTGATAGGGCTAAGGTTAGGGTTAGGGATCATATTAGGGCTAGGTTTTATTTTAGGTTAGGAATAAGGTAGGACTATGGGCTATTGTAAGAACTAGAGTTAAGATTAAGGTTAGTTTTAGAGATAGTATTAGGTCTAGGTCAAGGTCTAGTGTTTATATTAGGTTTAGGTTTAGGGAGATGATTAGAGATAGGGTTAGTGTTAGGTTCAGAGTCAGGATCAGTGTTACTGATCAGGGTTAGGGATAGGACTCGAATTAGGGCTAGGGTTAAGGCTAGGTGTAGGGTTAGGTTTTGTGTTAGGGATAAAGTTAAAATTTGGGACAGGGCTAATGTCAGGTCTAGCATTACCATTAGGCTGTGGTTAGGGTTAGGGCTATGGCTCAGTTTTGTTTTAGAGCTAGGGCTAGTGTTAGGGCTAGTGTAGGATTAGCGATAGTGTTAGGGCTAGTTGTAGAAGGAGATTTAGGCTTAGATTTATTGTTATGGTTAGATCTAGGTTTAGGGATACAGCCTGCATTAGGATTAAGGTTAGGGCTAGTGTTAGGGTTACGGTAATGGATAGGGTTAAAACTAGAAATAAGACTGGGGTGCGATTAGAGTTATTCTTTGGGCTAGTGTTAAGATTATGGCTTGGGTTAGGGTTAGGCCTAGGTTTAGTGTCAGGGTTAGATTTAGGGTAAGTATTAGTGCTTTAACTAGGGTTAGGTCTAGGGCGAGGGTTAGGGTTAGAGTCAGGGCTAGGGTTAGGGTTAGGGTTAGTGTTATGATTAGGGAACCAGTTAGAGTTTGAGCTAGGTTTAGGACCAGGTCAAGGGTTAGGGTTAGGGTTAGGTCTAGTGTTACGGTTAGGGATACAATTATGGCTAGGTTTAGGGCTAGATAAGGGCTAGGTTTTTGTGATATTTATGGCTAGCATTAGGGCTATGAGTAATGTAAGAGCTCGGGCTATTGTTATGGCTAGTTTTAGGGTTAGGGTTATGGATAAGTCTAGTATTATGGTTAGGTTAAGAGCTAGGGTTTGTGTTAGGGTAAGCATCAGTGTTTGGGTTAGGGTTAGGGCCAGAATTAGGAATAGCATTGGGTCTAGGGATAGGGTTAGTCTTTGTGTTATGTTAATGGTTATTTTTAGGACTAGTTCAAGGTTTGTGTTTAGGGCTAGGACTAGATTTATGTGTGACTCTATTTAGGATTAGGTTTAGTCTAGTGCTAGTGTTTCTGTTAGGTTTAAGTATAGGTTTACCAGTAGGGGTAGAGTTAGGGTCCGGTTTAGGGTTAGTGTCAGGTTTAGATCTAGGGTTAGTGTTAGGGTCAGAATAAGGGTCAGGGTTTGGGTTAGGGCTAGAGCTAGGATGAGGCCTAGGGTTAGGACTAGTAATAGTGTTAGGGTTTGGGATAGGCTAAGGATTAGTGTTAGGACTAGGGTAGCATTAGGGTGAGGGTTAGGCTTAGGGTAAAGGATAAGATTAGAGGTAGGGTTAGGATTAGGGATCAGGTTAGGGATAGGGTTAGGGTTAGAGTTAGTCTTAGAGTTAAACCTAGGTTTAGGACTCGAATTAACACTAGTATATGTGTTAGCATTAGGGCTATGGCTAATGAAAGAACTTAAATTCTGATTAGGGCTACTTCTTGGTTTAGCATTAAGGCAATGTTTAGAGATAGAGTTAGTATTAGGATCCGAGTCAGGGTCCGGGTTACTCCTAGGGTTACATTAAGCACTCAAATTATGGCAAAGTTTAGGGCTAGATTTAGGGTTAGTGTTTGGTTTAGGTTAAGGGTTAGGGTTAGGTTCATGGCTCAGTTTTGTTTTAGGGCTAGTTAGGGTTAGGGCTAGTTTTCCAATTAGCATTAGCGACAAAGCTAGTGTTAGGGTGAGATTTAGGCTTAAGTTCTGGGTTTGATCCAGGTTTAGGCATAGGGCAAATATTAGGGCTAAAGTTGGGGCAAGGGATAGGGCTAGGTTTTGGGTTATGCTAAGGGATACTTTTAAAACTAGGGATAGTGATGGGGCGATAGTTAGAGTTAGGGTGAGGGATAGAGATAGGGTTAGGTTTAGTGTTAGACCTAAATTAGGGCTAGCATTAGTGCTAAGATTAGTGTTAAGTTTAGGCCTAGGTTTAGGGCTAGGTTTAAGGTTAGCATTAGTGTTATGGTAAGATATGATGTTACAGCTATGTTTAGTGCTAGGACAAGGGATAAAATTAGGGATAGGGCTGGGGTTAAGATCAGGGTAAGGATTAAGGCTGGGGTTAGAACTAGGATTAGGGCTAGGGATAGGGCTAATATCAGGTCTAGGGTTAAGGTTAGGTAGGGTTAGGGATAGGGCTATGGCTCAGTTTTGTTTTAGAACTCGGCCTACGGTTAGGGCTAATTTTATGATTAATGATAGTGTTAGGGCTAATGGTAGGGTGAAGTTTAGGCATAGATTTATTGTTATTGTTAGATCTAGTTTTAGGGCTATGTCTAGGTTTAGGGCTAAGTTTAGGGCTAGTGTTAGGGTTATGGTATGAGATAGTTTAGAACTAGAAAGAGGGCTTGGTTGAGAGTTCGAGTTAGTCTTTGGGCTAAGGTTAGAGATAGGTTTAGGGTAGGGCTAAATTAGGGCTAGGATTAGCTCTAGGGTTAGTGTTAGGGTTAGGTTTAGGGTTAGGATTAGTGTTAGTGTTAGGGTTAGGATTAGGTTTAGGGGAAGGGATAGGTTTATAGCTAGCTTTAGGGCTAGGGCAAGGGTTAGAATTAAGGTTAGGACTAAGGTTAGGGTTTGGGTTAAGATTAAGACTAGGTTTAGGGCTAGGCTGAAGGTTTGTGTTAGGGCTATGACTAGGATTAAGGCTAGGGCTAATGTCAAGTCTAGGTTTATGGTTAGTATTAGTTTTAGTGTTAGGTTATGGCTATGTCTATTGTAAGGTTTAGGTGTAGGGTAAGGGTCAATGCTAGAGCCAGGTGTATTATTAGGGTCAGGGTCAGGTTAGGGTTTGGTTTACGTTAAGATTTAGGGTTTATGCTTGAATTAGCGGTGGGCTCTGTTTCGGGTTGAGTTAATGGATAGAATTAGGTTTATGGTTCAGTTAGCTTTAGAGTAATGGTTAGGTTTAGTGTTAACAATTGGGTTATTGTTAGGACTAGTGTTATGTTAGCATTGGGTTAGGCATTTATTTAGGGTAATGGATAGGGTTAGAGCTAGGGTTAGGCCTAAGGTTAAGGTTAGGTTTAGGATTAGGGTTAGTGTTAGGCCTAGGATTAATGTTAGGATTAGGGTAAGGGTAAGTGTAGGCATTTGAGCTAGGCATAGGGTTAGGGTGAGGTTAGGTTTTGAGTCAAGGCTAGTGTTAGGTTTAGGTTTAGGGTTATTTTTAGGCTGAGGATTAGAGTTTGAGCTAGGTTTAGGGCTAGGGCGAGGTTTAGCATTGGGTTTAGGTCTAAGGTTATGGTTAGGGTTATGTTTAGGGCTGGGTTTAGGGCTCGGATAAGGGCTAGGTTTTGTGTGGTGTTTAGGGCTTAAATTGGGTCTTGGGTAAAGTAAGAGTGAGGGATATGGTTATGGCTAGTTTTGGGGTAAGGGTAAGGGATAAGTCTAGTGTTAGAATTAGGTTTTGGTTTAGGATAAGGTTTAGAGCTAGGGTTTTTATTAGATTAGGGTCATTGTGGGGTTAGGTTTAGTTTTAGGTTTAGATCCACAATTAGGACTAGCGTTTGGTCTAGTGAGAGGTTTAGTCTTTACGTTAATTTAAGGGTTATTGTTAGGGTTAGTGCTAGGATTTTGCTTAGGTCTAGGGCTAGATTTATGATTCTATTTTTAATTAGGTTTTGTCTAGTGCTGTTTACCAGTAGAGGTAGTGTTAGAGTTCGGTTTAGGGTTAGGGTCAGGTTTAGATCTAGGGTTAGTATTAGGGTCAGAATAAGGGTCAGGGTTAGGGTTAGGGTTAGAGCTAGAATGAGGGCTATGTTTAGAACTCGTAATGGAGTTAGGGTTTTTGGAAGGCTAAGAATTATGGTTAGGACTAAGGTAGAATTAGGGTGAGAATTTGGCTTAGGGTAAGGGATAGGGTTAGAGGTAGGTCTAGGGATAGGGTAAGGGTTAGGGTTATTGTTAGAGTTAAGGTTAGAGTTAGCTTTAGTGTTTGGGTTTGGGTTATAGTTAGGTTTAGGGTTAGTGTTAGGGTTAGGGTTAGAACAGGTTCAGGTTTACGGTTAGGTTAGGGTTTGTGTTAGGATTAGTGTTAGGGTTAGGATTAGGGTTACGTTCAGGATTAGGGTTAGTGTTAGGGTTAGGTTTAGGGTTAGTGTTAGGGTTATGGTTAGGTTTAGTGTTCGGGTTAGTATTTGGTTTAGGGTTTGTGTTAGGATTATTTTTTGGGTTAGGGTAAGGGTTATTTTTAGGATTAGGTTTAGGGTTAGGGTTGCGATTTGGGTTAGTATTATTGTTAGGTTTAAGGTTAGGGTTAGCGTTAGTGTTTGGTTTAGGGTTATAGTTATGTTTAGGGTTAGTGTTAGGTTTAAGGTTAGGGTTAGTGTTAGGTTTAGGGTTAGGATTAGGTGAGTGTTAGGGTTAGGGTAATGATTAAGGTTAGGGTTAGTGTTAGGGTTAGGGTTAGGGTTAGGGACAAGGTTAGGTTTAGGGTTAGGTTAGGGTTTGTGTTAGGGTTAGTGTTATGGTTAGGATTAGGGTTAGGCTTAGGGTTAGGGTAATGTTTAGTGTTAGGGTTAAGGTTATTGTTTGTGTTAGGGTTAGGATTAGTGTTAGTGTTAAGGTTAGGGTTATGGTTAGGGTTACTGTTATGGAAAGTGTTAGGTTTTATATTAGGGTTAGGGTTAGTGTTAGAGTTAGGGTTATGATTATGATTACCTTTAGGGTTAGGGATAGGGTTAGTGTTAGTGTTAGGGTTAGTGTTAGGGTTAGAAGTAGTGTAAAAGTTAGGGTTAAGTTTAGGGTTAGGTTTGGTGTTAGGGTTTGGATTGGTGTTAGGGTTATTTTTAGGATTAGGGTTAGTATTAGGTTTAGTGTTACGGTTAGCATTAGCGTTAGGTTTAGGGTTAGT
Source organism: Marmota marmota marmota (assembly GCF_001458135.2). Classification (NCBI taxonomy): domain Eukaryota; kingdom Metazoa; phylum Chordata; class Mammalia; order Rodentia; family Sciuridae; genus Marmota; species Marmota marmota. The sequence goes on along the minus strand of NW_026005726.1, from coordinate 519,062 downwards.
GTTATGGTTAGCATAAGAATAGAGTTAAGTTTAGGTTTAGTGTTAGCATTAGGGTTAGGGTTAGGGTTAATTTTTAGTGTTTGGGTTGTGGTTATGGTTAGGTTTAATGTTATGTTTAGTGTTAGGTTTATTGTTAGGTTTAGGATTAGCATTAGTGTTCGGGTGATTAGGTTTATGGTAAGCTTTAGGGTTGCTGTTAGTGTTGGGGGTTGGATTAAGTTTAGTTTTAGTGCTAGAGTTAGGGTTATGCTTAGGGTGAGGGTTAGGTTTAGTGTTAGTGTTAGGGTTATGCTTAGGTTTAGGGTTAGTGTTAGGGTTTGTGTTTGCTTAGGGTTTGAATTAGGGTTAGGTTTACAGTTAAGATTAGGGTTAGGGTTAGTATTATTGTTAGGGTTAGTGTTAGAGTTAGTGTTAGGGTTAGGGTTAATGTTGTGATAGGGTTAGGTTTCAGTTTAGGGTACAGGTTAGGTTTAGGGTTAGTTTTAGAGTTAGGGTTAGGGTTGGGTTTAGAGTTACTGTGAGGGTTACTGTTAGGGTTAGGTTAGTGTTTGTGATAGAGATAGTGTTAAGGCTATTGTTAGGGTTATGGTTAAGATTAGAGTTAGATTTAGGGCTCGGCTTAGGGTTATGGTTAGTGTTAGTATTAGTGTTAGGTTTAGGGTTAGGGTTTGGGTTATGGTAGTTATAGGGTTAGGGTTGGGGTTGGGGTTAGGGTTAGTGTTAGGGTTAGGTTCAGGGTTAGTGTTAGGGTTAGGGTTAGGTAAGCGTTAGGGTTAAAGTTAGGTTAGGGTTATTGTTAGGGTTTGGTTAGGGTTTGTGTTAGGGTTAAGGTTAGGGTTAGGGTTTGTGTTAGGGTTCCGTTTATTGGTTTGGGTTAGTGCTAGGGTTACAATTAGGTTTAGGTTTAGGCTTTGTGTTAGAGGTTCGGTTAGGGTTAGTTTTAGGGTTAGTTGTAGGTTTATGGTTAGGATTAGGGTTAGTGTTACAGTTCGAATTAGGGTTAGGTTTAGGATTAGTGTTTTTGTTAGTGTTAGCATTAGGTTGAATCTCAGTGTTAGTGTTAGGGTTAGAGTAAGTTTTAGAGTTAGGGTTACGTTTTTGGTAATGTTTAGCATTAGTGTTAGCGTTAGTATTAGGGTTCGTGAGTGTGTTAGGGTTAGGGTTTAGGGTTAGTGTAAGGGTTGGGGTTAGGTTTAGGGTTATTATAAGGGTTAGTGTTAGTGATAGTGTTAGGGTTACAGATAGTGTTAGGATTAGGGATAGGTTTAAGGTTAGTTTTAGATTTAGGGCTGGGGTTAGGGTTAGGGTTAGGGTTCGTGTTAGGCTTAGGTTTAGGGTTACGGTTAGGGTTAATTTTAGGGTTAGGATTAGGGTTATGGTTAGGTTTAGGGTTAGTGTAAGTGTTAGGGTTAAGGTTCGTGTTAGGGTTAGGGTTAGGGTTCGTGTTATTATTAGGGATCTCGTTAGTTTTAGGGTTAGGTTTAGGTTTAGGGTTAGCTTTAGTGTTAGGGTTAGGTTTAGGGAGAGTGTTAGGGTTAGTGACGTGTTTAGGGTTAGGCTATGGTTAAAATTAGTGTTAGTGTTACAGTTAGGGTTAGTTTTGAGGTTTTATACTTAAGTTTAGAGTTATGTTTATGGTTAGTTTGAGGATTAGGGTTAGTGTTAGGGTTCTGGTTAGGATTACGGTTAGTTTTAGAGTTCACGTGAGTGTTAGGTTTATTGTTAGGATTGTGTGTGTGTGTGTGTGTGTGTGTGTGTGTGTGTGGGATATGGTTTGTGTTAGGGTAAGATTTATGGTTAGGGCTTGTGTTAGGGTAGGGATAGGGTAAGTGTTAGGGTTAGGATTAGGATTGGGGTAGAGTGAGTCTTAGGGTTAGGTTTAGGTTTAGTTTTAGGGTTACTTGCAGGTTAGGGTTAGTTTTAGTGTTAGGGTTAGGATTAGTGTTAATTTTAGGGTTTATGTTATGGTAAAAGTTAGGGTGAGGGCTGCGGTAGGGTTATGTTTAGGATTAGGTTCAGTGTTAGTGTTAGTGTTAGGGTTAGGGTAGGGATAGTGTTAGGGTTAGGGATAGGTTTAGGGTTACTTTTAGGTATAGGGTTAGAATTAGGGTTAGTGTTAGTGTTCTGGTTAGGGCTAGAGTTATGGTTAGGTTTAGTGTTGGGTTAGAGTTAGGGTTATGGTTAAGGTTAGTTTTTGGGTTAGGGTTAAGTTTAGTTTTAGAATTAAGGTTAGGGTTTGGGTTAAGGTTAGTGTTAAGGTCAGTGTTAGGGTAAAAAATATGGTTTGTTTTAGGATAAAGGTTAGGTTAAGGTTTTGTGTTAGGGTTACAGTTAAAATTAGGATTTTTATTATGATAATAAAGAGGGTTAGAGTGAGGCAAAGGGTTAGAGTTAGGGTTACTTTTAGAATTATGGGTAGTTTAATTATAGTGTTAGGGTTAGGGTTAGTATTAGTGTTAGGGTTAAAGTAAGGGATAAAGATAGAGTTAGTGTTAGTTTTAGGGTTAGACATAGGATTAGGGTTAGTGATAGGATTAGGGTTAGGGTTAGGGTTCGGGTTAGTGTTAGGTTTAGGGTTAGGGTTACGGTTGGGGTTAATGTTACGATTGGGGTTAGGGTTAGTGTTAGGGTTAAGATGAGGTTTAGGTTCATGTAAGGGGTAAGGTTAGGGTTAGGGTTACGATTAGGGTTAGGGTTAGGGTTGTACTTATGGTTAGTATTAGGGTAATGGTTAGAGTTAAGGTTAAAGTTAGTGTTAGGATTAGGGTTAGAATTTGTGTTAGGTTTAGGGTGAGTGGTAGGATAAGGTTTAGGGTTCGTGTTAGGTTTAGGTTTAGGGTTGGGATTAGGGTTAGTGTTAGTGTTAGGGTTATGGTTAGTGTTAGGGATAGTGTTGAGGTTAGGGATATTTTTAGTTTTAGGGTTAGTGTTAGGGTTATAGTTAGTTTTAGGTTTAGTGTTATGGTTAGGTTTAGGGTTAGTGCTCGGTTTAGGGTTAGGGTTAGGTTTAAGTTTAGGTTTAGTGTTAGGGTTTGGGTTATGGATAGTGTGAGGGTTAGTGTTAGAGTTAGCTTAGGGTTATTTTTAGGCTTAGTGTTAGGGTTTGTGTTAGGGTACGGGTTACAGTTCGGATTAGGGTTAGGGTTAGGGTTGTTGTTAGTGTTAATGTTAGGGTTAGGGTTAGTGTTAAGGTTAGTGTTAGGGTTAGCATTAGAATTAGAGTTATGGTAAGGGTTAGGTTTAGGGTTAGTGTTAGGGTTAGGGATAGAATTAGTGTTACAGTTAGCGTTAGGGTTCATGTTAGGGTTATGGTAAGAGTGAGTGTTAGGGTTATAGGGTTAGGGTTAGGATTGGGCTAGTTTTAGTGTTTGAATTAGTGTTAGGTGTAGGGTTGTGAATAGTGTTAGGGTTAGTGATAGGTTTAGGGTTAGTGTTTGGCTTATGTTTAGGGTTAGTGTTAGTGATAGGGTAAGGTTTGGGGTTAGGGTTAATGTTCGGGTAAGGGTTAAGATTAGTGTTAGCATTAGTGTTAGTGTTAGGGATAGGGTTAAGGTTAGTGTTAGGGTGAATATTAGGGTTAAGATTATGGTTCTGTATAGAGTTAGTGTTATTGTTAGGATTAGGGTTAGGTTTAGTGTTAGGGTTATGTTTAAGTTTAGGGTTAGGATTAGGGTTAGTGTTATGGTTAGTGTTAGAGTTTGTGTTAGTGTGAGGGTTAGATTTAGTGTTATGGTTATGGTTACTGTTAGGATTCAGATTAGGTTTAGTGTTGGGATATGGTTAGGTTTGGGTTAGTGTTAGGGTTAAGGTTTGTGTTAGGGTTAGATTTAGAGTTAGGTTTAGGGATACGTTTATTGTTAGTATTATCATTAGATTTAGGTTAAGGTTAGTTTTAGGTTTAGTGTTACGGTTAGGGTTAGGGTAAGGTTTAGGTTAGGTTTAGGGTTAGGGTTGGGTTAGCATTAGGGTTATGATTAGCGTGAGGGTTTGTGTTAGTGTTAGGGTTAGTGTTAGGGATAGGGTGAAGTTTAGGGTTAGGGTTAGGATTAGGGTTTTTGTTAGGGTTAGTGCTAGGATTAGGGTTATGTTTTGTGTTAGGATTGGGATAGGATTAGGATAAAGGTTAGGTTTAATATTAGAGTTAGTGTTAGCATTAGGGTTAGAGTTAGAGTTAGCAATAGGGTTAGGGTTAGTGTTAGGGTTAGGGTTAGGGATAGGTTTAGGTTTAGGGTTAGAGTTAGGGTTAGATTTAGTGTTATGGTTAGGATTAGGGTTAGGTTTAGGGTTAGTGAAAGTGTTAACATTAGGGTTAGTGTTAGGGTTATGTTTAGGATTATGTTTAGGGTTAGTTAGGATTAGGGTTAAGGTTTCTGTTAGGGTCAGGATTAGGTTTAGGATTTCAGTTCAGATTAGGTTTAGTTTAGTGTTAGTGTTAGGGTTTTGATAGCATTATGGTGCGTGTTAAGCTAGTGTTTCATTTTGGGTTAGGGTTAGGGTTAGGATTAGGATTAATGTTAGTGTTAGCTTTAGGCTTAGGGTTAGTGATAGAGTAATGGTTAGTATTAGGGTTAGCGTTAGGGTTAGGGTTAGAGTTAGGTTAGGGTTAGAATTATTTTAGGTAAAGGTTATGGTTGTTGTTAGGGTTTGTGTTAGGTTTAGGGTTAGGGTTAGAGTTACGGTTAGGGTTAGGGTTAGGGTTCGTGTTCATGTTAGGGTTAGTGTTAGTGTTAGGGTTAGGTTTAGTGTTCGGGTTAGGGTTAGGTTTACGGTTAGTATTAGGTTTAGGGTTAGGATTTGGGTTAGAGACAGGATTAGTTTTAGGGTTAGGATTAGTGTTAAAATTAGGTTTATTTTTAGGTTTAGGGTTAGTCTTAGGATTAGGGTTAGTGTAGGTTTAAGTTTAGTATTAAGTAAGTGATAGTGTTAGGGTTAGGGTTCTGATTGGGTTTCATTTTAGGGTTATGGTTAGGGTTAGTTTTAGGGTAAGGGTTATGATTAGGTTTAGGTTTAGTGTTAGTGTTAGGGTTAGTGTTAGGATTAGTGTTAGTAATTGGGTTAGGGTTAGGGTTAGTGTTAGGATTAGGGTTAGGGTTCCTGCTAGTGTTAGTGTGTTAGTTTTAGGGATATGGATAGGGTTAGGTTTAGTGTCAGGGTTAGTGTTAGTGTTAGGGTTACAGTTACTGTTCGGTGTAGTGTTAGGTTTAGGGATAGGTTTAGGGTTAGGGTTACAGTTAGTGTTATGGTTAGGATTAGGGTTAGGGTAAGTGTTTGTGTTAGGGTTTGGGTTAGTTTTAGCTTTAGTTTTATGGTTAGTGTTAGGATTAGGGTTAGAATTTGTTAATGTTAGGGTCAGGGTTGGATTAGGTTTAGGGTTACTGTTTGTGTTAAGGTTTGTATTAGGCTTAAAGTTAGGGTTAGGGTTACAGTTAGGTGTAGGTTTAGGGTTAGGGTTAGGGTTTGGGATAGGATTATGGTGAAAGTTAGGTTTAGTGTTAGGGTTAAGGTTAGGTTAGTTTTAGGGTTAGGTTATATTTAGGGTTAGGATTAGGTTCACGTTTAGGGTTAAGGTTACGTTAGGGTTAGTGTTAGTGTTAGGGGTAGTGGTAGGGTTTCATTTAGATTTAGTGTTAGGGTTAGCATTAGGGTTAGGTTTAGAGTAAGTTTTAAGTTTAGTGTTAGCTTTAGGGTTAGTGTTAAGGTTAGTGTTAGGGTTAGTGATAGGGTTATTGTTAGATCTTGGGTTAGGGATAGGTTAAGGTTTAGGGTTAGGGTAAGGTTTAGGTTTAAGGTTAGGTTTAGTGTTTAGGTTTGGTTTAGGGTTTGGGTTAGGGTTAATTTAGTGTAAGTTTTAGGCTTAGTGTTAGGGTTTCTTTTAGGGTAGGGTTAGTATTAGGGTTAGGGTTACAGTTTGGATTAGGGTTAGGTTTACATTTAGGGTTAGTGTTATTGTTAGTGTTAGGGTTAGAGTTAGGTTTATTGTCAGCATTGCGGTTACAGTTAGAGTTATGGTAAGATTTAGGTTTTAATGTTAGTGTTAAGGTTAGAAATAGGGTTAGGTTTAGTGTTAGAATTAGGGTTAGGTTTCATGTTAGGTTTAGGGTTAAGGTGAGTGTTAAGGTTAGGTTTAGTGTTAGGGTAAGTTTTAGTGCTTGGGTTAAAATTAGTGTTAGGGTTATGGATAGTGTTAGGGTTAGGGTTATGTTTAAGGTTAGTGTTAGGGTTAGGGATAGGGATATGTTTACTTTAGGATAAGGGTTAGGGTTACAATTAGTGTTAAGTTTACATTTATTTTTAAGTTTAGGGTTGGCTTTAGAGTTAGGTTAGTGTAAGGGTTAGGGTTAATGTTAGTGTTTGGGTTAGGGTTACTTTTAGAGTTAGTGATAGGTATAGTGTTATGTTTAGGGTTAATGTTAGTGATAGGTTTAGGGTTGGGGTTAGGTTTAGTGTTAGGTTAGGGTTAGAATTTGTGTTAGTGTTAGTGTTATTGTTAGTGATACATTTAAGTTTAGTGTTAGGGTTAGTGTTAAGGCTAGGGGTTGTGTTAGGGTTAGGGTTAGGGTTATGGTTTGGATTACGGTAAATGTTAGGATTAGGGTTATTTTTACCAAAAGAGTTAGTGTTAGGGTTAGGTTTAGTGTTAGTGTTAGGGTTAATGTTAATTTTATGTTTAGTGTTAGTATTACTGTTAGGGTTTGTGTTAGAGTGAAGTTTAGGGTTAGGGTTAGGTTTACGGTTACGGTTAAGATTCATGTTAGGTTTATGGTTAGGATTAGGTTTGGGTTAGCATTAGGGTTAAGTTTTGTGTTAGGGTTAAATTAAGGGTTAGGTTTTGAGTTAGGGTTATTGTTATTGTTATCTTTAGATTTAGGGTTAAGGTTAGTTTTAGAGTGTTAGCTTTAGAGTTAGAGTAAGTTTTAGGTTAGGGTAAGGGTTAGGTTAGGGTTAGGGTATGATTAACATTCGGGTTTGTGCTAGGGTTAGGCTTAGTGTTAGGGTTAGTGGTATGGTTAGTGTTTGTATTAGGGTTAGGGTTATGGTTAAGGTTTTTTGTTAGGTTTAGGGTTAGGGTTTGTTTTGTGTTAGGGATAGGGTTAGGGTTACGGTTAGGATTAGGGTTAGATTTAGTGTTAGGATTAGGTTTAGGGTTAGTGTTAAGGTTAGGGTTAGGTTTAGTGTTTGTGGTGGGGTTTGGGTTAGATTTAATGTTAGGGTTAGTGTTAGGGTTAGGGTAAGCATTATGGTTAGGGTTAGGATTTATGGTAGGGGTAGGTTTAGGATTATGATTAAGGTTAGGATTAGCATTAGGTTTTGTTTAGGGTCAGGATTAGTTTTATATTTAGGGTTAGGGTTAGGTTTAGTGTTAGGGTGGGGTTAGGGTTAGGGTTAGTGTTAGGGTTAGCATTATAGTTAAGTTTAGTGTTAGTGTTACGGTTAGCGTTAGGGTTAGGTTGGCGTTAGGGTTAGTGTTAAGTTCAGGGTTAGGGTTAGTGATATTTTTAGGGTTAGGGTTATGATTAGGTTTATGTTTAGTGTTAGGGTTAGTGTTAGGGTTAGGATTAGGGTTAGTGATTTGGTTAGGATATAGTTTAGGGTTAGTATTAGGGTTAGGGTTAGTGTTTGTGTTAGTTTTAGGGTTATGGTTAGTATTAGGGTTAAGGTTACGGTTAGGGTTAGTGTGAGACTTTGGTTAGGGTTAGGGTTAATGTAAGGCTAGGGTTATTGTTAGAGTTACTGTTAGGGTTAGCATTAAAATTAGGTTTAGGTATAGTGTTAGGGTTAGTGTTAGGGTTATGGTAAAAATTAGGGTTATGGTTAGTGTTAGGTTTAGGCTTAGGGTTAGGGCTTGGGATAGTGTTATGGTAAAGATAGGTTTAGTTTTACAGTTAGGGTTAGGGTTTGTTTTAGGGTTAGGTTATATTTATGGTTAGGATTAGGATTAGGTGTACGGTTAAGGTTAGGTTTTGAGTTACTGTTAAATTTTGCGTTAGAGTTAGTGTTATGGTGAGGTTTAGGGTTAGGGTTAGGGTTAGTGTTAGGATTTGGGTTAGAGTTATTGTTAGTGTTAGGGTTAGAGTTATTGTTAGTGTTAGGGTTAGGGTTTGTGTTAAGGATAGGTTCAAGTTAAGTGTAAGGTTATGTGTACGGGTAGGATTAAGTTTAGTGTTAGGGTTAGTGTTAGTGTTAATTTTTGCATTAGAGTTAATGTTAGGTTTAGTGTCAGGGTTAGGTTTAGATTTAGGGTTAGTGTTAGTGTTAGGGTTAGGGATAGGTTTAGGGTTAGGGTTTGTGTTAGGTTTAAGTTTAGGGTTCGTGTTATGTTAGGGTTAGCCTGAGTGTTAGGTTTAGTGTTAGGTTTAGGTTCAGCGTTAGTGTTTGGTTTAGGTTTAGGGTTAGTGTTAAGAAGAGTGTTAGAGTTAGGGATAGGTTTAGATTTAATGTTAGGGTTATGGTTAGGGTTAGTGTTATGGTTAGGGTTAGGGTAACGTTTAGGTTAGTGTTAGTGTTAGGGTTAGTGTTAGGCTAAGGATTAGGGTTACGTTAAGTGTTGGGATAGGGTTAGGGTTAGGGTTAGGTTTTGCGGTAGGGTTAGGGGTAATGTTAGGTTTTTTGATAGGGTTTGGGTTAAGGTGTTACATATTTTTATAGGATTAGGATTAGATTTAGGGTTAGGGTTCGGGTTAGGTTTTCTTTTAGGGTTATGGTTAGGTTTAGAGTTAAGGTTAGGGTTAGTGTTAGGGTTAGGTTTAATGATAGGGTTAGGGTTAGAATTAATAATAGGGTTAGGGTTGAGGCCAGGTTTAGTGTTAGGTTTTGTAAAGGTCAGGCGAGCGTCGTAGGAAGAGACCACCAAGAGACTGTCTCATGCAACAGCAAAGGGTTTATTGGGGGTCCAGCATGCTGGGGCTCAGAGCTCACTTGAATAGAGCAGAGAGCCCTGAGAACAGCTTAAGCAGAGCTTATATACTTTTCTTAGAGAGGGCAGGGAGGGAAGTTCATTGATGTGTCAGGGCGAATGGGCGGTTTGCGTGCAACTGGGTGAGGGAGTACATTCTGTGGTTTGGCAGTTGGGCACAGCACATTCTGGGAACAAGATTAGCAAACAGTTTTCAAGATTATTGACTTTTCATTCACCACTTCTTCTTCTGGCTACTTTTAATCATAAAAGTGATGATTGGGCAGTGTCACATTTTATGTCTGTTAGTGGGGTATATTGTCTGATTACCATAAGTTTGATTTGTCCAATTTGAGCTTGGAGAAAGGAAATTACATGGTTGAGCAAACAGGGTCCTGCAGTTAGCAATAATATGAGGATTATTAATGGACTGGCCAGGGCTGATAAAAGTGTAGTTAACCAGGGGGACTGTGTGAAACAAGATTCAAACCACCCTTTGTGGGCCTCTCTCTCTTGTTGATGCTCTTCAAGGCATCTTTTAAATTTACTCATAGATTTTTTTTATAACTCCAGTATGGTTGGCATAAAAACAACATTCTTCCCTCAATGCAGCACAAAAGCCCTCTTCTCTCATGAAGAGGACGTCCAACCCTCGCCTGTTCTGTAAAACAACTTTAGAGAGAGAGGTTAAAGATTCCTGCAAAGTTGTGATGGAGTTTTCTAATATATTTAAGATATGGTCTATTGCTGCTTCTAATTGGGTCATTTGTTGTGTCCCACAGACCAGGGCAGTGGTTCCTGTGCCCATCCCTGCAGCAACTCCTATTTCTAATAGGATGGCTAAAGTGAAGGATACAGGTTCCCAGCAGAACAGGGTTTTATGTCTCCTTATTTGATCTTCAAATGACTCTGCGTCATGATAGAGCACTCTGGGAAACATCTGCACCACTACACAATAATTTACAGAGCTGTTAAATACCTGGGCTGAAATTCAAGGAGTTAACCCTGTGTCACATGCCCACCAGGTTCTATTTTCAGGGGTAAGGAAACCCTGTGTGGTGCTATTTTTTTTAATCTGGGTACATAAGTGTTGTTTACTTTTAGGTGGGGACCCTATATATAAGCCTGCCCCGGTTACTTCTGGGAAGTTTAACTTAGGATTTCTACCCCATTTACAGGAGGAACTCTGTGCTTTTACTGCATAAGTCCCGTCAATTGCTATCCCTTCATAGTAAGGAGGAGCAGCGGAGAGACAGAGCCAACAAGACTGAGTGAGGTCTGGTTGCGTGGAATTTAGTACTGCAAAGGTTCCTTCAATTAGCCCCCAGGGGGAGGGGTTGACTTCACTCTGGATTGGGGAAGTAAATGAAGGTGAAACTTGAGGAGTATGGGAAAGTGAAGGGACCCTAGTAGATTTAGGTTCGGGAAGTCTATGAGGCCTAATTCCTGGCTTGAGGGGATTGGGCCCTATGGCTAAGGGAATTTTTTTTTTTTCAAACTGGATAGTGAACCAAAGGCCAAAATCATACCCTGTGGTGTAAAATTGCATTCCACAGGTTTTTCCTGAAAGCCATGTCCAGATATTTTGGTTTCTTCCTTTGGAGGTGAAGGTTATATTTAGGGGGTTACATAGGCTACTTGTGTCACATGGAGTAGGGACAGCTAGTCCAGAAGTCACCGTTTGGGGGTCCCATTTAAATGGGAGACATTGTTTGGGACTTAACTTAGTATTATTTTTTTCTACCCGAATCAGACTATCAGGGGAGTTTGGGTTCCACCAGGCAGCCCCTGTATGTTCACATCCCCATGACTTACAGAAGAAGTCGGTTTTTCCCCCACACAGCCATGACTGTTTGCAGCATCGATAGTCCGCCGGGAAAACATAGTAATCTAGGCTAGCCAACCTGCATCTGGCTCGTGTGTCCCTACATCCATAATGTTTGTTTCCATTATCTATTGTATGGAAGGGATGTAATGGAATTTTAATGGGATCCTCTTCATCAGGGATATCCCAATAGGAAAGACCTATAGCCAGATGACAAATGTCTGGGTGGAGAGATGGCCATCAGTTCCCTAAGGGGGCTGTATGTAAGATAGACCATACTTCTTGTCCAGTAGGATTTGTGATCAGCCATCGCTGCTGAACGGGCTGATGAGGGTTAGGACTACTGGTGGTCAAGGGGAGAGTCCATAGCCCTATCCACATGGTGAATACGCAATTTGAGAGGGTTACCAGTCTTTTTCAATTTCCAGCCAGAGTCTGGACAGGGCGCAGGCTTGAGATGAGAGGCATGGATCCAGGAAGTGATTCCGTCTACCTTTACCGCTGTAGGTGTTATAAGTAGCACCTGGTATGGTTCTTTCCAGCGGGGTTCCAGGGATGACACCTGATGTCTTATGTAGACGAAGTCTCTCACTTGATCAGTGTGGAGTCCCTTCGTCCCCAGGTTGGTAGGCAGTGGCCAGCTGTTTTCACAGGTATCACTGGGTTCTTTTAAGAGCTTTAAGTCTGTCAAGCAAGGGGGTGTGAAAGGAATCATTAGGTCTTAGAGTTGGGGTTAGGTCCCTTACTGGAGGAGGGGCACCATAGAGAATTTCATAGGGGGTGAGGTTACACGAAGAAACAGAGGGAGTATTTCTTGCATGAAACAGTGCATAAGGCAGGAGCATAGTCCAATCTTTTTTGCCGGTCTCTAAGCTTAATTTTGTTAAGGTCTCTTTAATGGTTCTATTTATTTTTTTTTACCTGTCCTAAGCTCTGGGGTCTATAAGCACAATGTAACTTTCAATTAATCCCCAGGGTCCTGGTTAACCCCTGACTTACCTGGGACCTGAAAGGCGGCCCATTATCAGACCCTATTACCTTAGGCAGGCTGTATCTTGGAAAAATATCTTCCAGGATTTTTTTGACCACTATTTGCGCCTTTTGTGTGTGTGTGTGTGGGGGGGGAAGGCTTTAATCCATCCTGAAAATGTATCTATAAAGACTAGGAGCTATTTAAGTCCATACCTTGCTGGCTTAATTTTAGTAAAGTCCATTTTCCAGAATTGTCCTGGTCTGGTTCCTCATAGGTGCTTTCCTGCAGGAAGCTTGGAAGGGTAAGCATTAACCAATTGATAGACCCAACAGGCTTTTGTTACTCATTCAGTTATTTCCTTTCGCTGTGAGTCGGTTAGTGGAAAACTCTGCTCTTGATCCTTCAGGAATGCCTGCAGTTTTTTTGTTCAGAGGATATTGTTTGACATTGATTGGGGAGGCTGAGGTTTTTAACTTTCCTATTATTGGAGGTTGTTTCAGAGCTAGGCCTAACCCAGCAGTTTCTGCCCAGGCATCTGGGTAATCTGTTATCCATTTTTGGGGTAGCTTGCCTGTTTGATCAGTCTTGGGGGTGTGAAGAGTTGATGTTTATTTTTTATTGACATAGTTAAGGCCATGACTATAGGAGTTTTTACTGAAGGATTTAGAAATTTCACTTGGGGGCCTTCAGGGTTAAAAGTTATTCTGGCCCAGAGCTTGGTGAACAGATCTCTGCCCATCAATGGGGCCAGGCATTCTGGGATTACTAGGAAGGAGTGATGGACTTTTCCTTTCCTCAGGTCCATGGTCCTCTTATTTGTCCAAGCCCGATATTTACTGCCATTAGCCCCTTGAATTAGAAACATTTTATTTGATAGAGGGCCCAGTGGGGCCTTAAGGGCTGAGTATATTGCCCCTGTATCCACTTTAAAGTTTACTGGGGTTCCCTCCACTTCAAAAGTTACCCTGAGCTCGGGGAGGGGATCTGAGCCCCGACTTTCCTAGTCATCCTCCAGAGTCAGAATGGCTGGCTGGCATGGCTGTCTCTTTCTAGGGCACTCTTTGGCCCAGTATCCTTTATCTTTACAGTAGGCACATTGATCTGAGGCCAGGGGTGGTCTCTGGCATGGGCCCAGGTATCCCTTCCTGTCTCCCTGTTTCTTAATTTCTGGCCTATTTGTGTTGTGACCAGGACCTTAGTCAATGCCTTAGTCTGTCTTTTGCTTCTCTCATCCTCCCTTTGCTCCCTTTCTTTCTCCCTCCTTTGTTCCTTCTCTTCCTCAGTTTCTCTCTTATAGTATACATTCTCAGCTTCTCTGACTAAATCTCTCAAAGTCATATCTTGTAATCAATCTAAGCATTGTAACTTTTTTTTAATATCCAGGGCAGCTTGCCCAATAAAGGCCATCACGACAGATGCCTTTTTATCCTCTGCCTGAGGATCGAAAGGAGTATATCTCCTATATGTCTCTGTAATTTTCTCTAGAAACATAGAGAGAGATTCATCAGGCCCTTGAATAATCTCTTATCTTGGCCAAATTAGTTGGTCACCTAGCAGCCGCTCAGAGACCCACTATTAGAGCCCGGTGATAAGTGGACAGATAAAGGTGTTGGGGTCCCAGTTGGGTCAGTTCAAGGGGAAGTTGTGTCGGTCACCATCTGGTCCGAGGATATTTTTTCTAGCTTTTAGGAGGATTCTCTTTCATTCCTCTGTCATGAAGAGATTCCCTAGGAGTTGTTGGCAGTCATCCCAAGTAGGCTGGTGTGAAAACATCAATGATTCAACCAGACCTGTGAGCCGAGTGGGGGCCTTGGAAAAAGGGGGATTGTTATTTCTTTAGTTATATAGGTCTGAAGAGGAGAAAGGCCAATACTGGTAGGCTTGCATTTTTCCCCCATGGCCATCGTCAATCATTGGCCCGTAGGGACGGAGGGGGAGCATCACGGGAGCTCCAGGGTTATCAATCATTTGCTGCCGGCGAGTTCCTTTAGCCAGGCCAGCTTTTTCTAGGGGAGGAGGGGCTGTGTGTGCCGTGGGGGAGTCATCTGGAGGGCGCTAGGCTGGCCTAGCTTCCTCCAGGGGATGCTGAAGAGCAGACAGAATAAGCAGGTGGACCTGCTGGAGAGTAGTTCTCATTCCTATGAAGTGAAAGAGGGGTTGTGAAACTGGAAAAAAGGGGGTTAGAGAGGGTTTTAGATGGGCACAGAGTCTCTGGAGCCAGAGAAGTTGGTCAGGAGTCATAGGTCTCCATCTTGGGCACCAGGGCTGGTAGTCTTAAAGAAGTGGTTGATTGACCGACTGGTTGGTGAATCTATACATGTGATCTTGCAGGAACTTCTGTAGGCAGTTTAACAGACGTGGTCCTATTAGGAGAAATCTAAAGAGGTCTAATAGGGGTCCTGCGAGGGGGAGGAGCCAAGGCCATACTTGACTGAATATTTTCCATGGAGACTGTTGGCTAGTTGCTGTCTCCTCTTTTCTAGCTGTTTTTATCTTTCATTACTCCTAGGAATGACTTTTTGGCTTAACTGTTTTTGGTAGCTGTTTAAGATCAAGCTGCTCAAAATTGACTTTGTTTCTATCTATTGTTAAGAGTCAGCCGAGTTCCCATAGGGGTCACTCCTGGGGGAACTTGAGAGCAGCTTCTTAGTTCTGTTAGTGCCATTTGTGCTAGGATGGGTCCAGGTCTTGTTTGACTATGTGGCTTCCCTTGGAAGCATCAGGGATGTCTCCCTTCTCTGGTGACCCTCCTTTTCACAGCAAATGTACGGATTGGCTTTTTATTTTTCAGTGGTCTCATTAATCTCCCTGATCAGGAGGTTATGTGGCCCAGAGTTGCAAAGCTTTTTAGAGAAGTTCCCTGTTCCCTGGATTTAGACTGACTCAGAGGGCAAGAGCCAAACATTGTTTTTTTTGGGCCATTTTAATTTAATTTTAAATTTTGATCATAAACATCCAGCAAAGTCAGTTTTACTTTAAAATAAGAGTACTGGGCTTTACCTGAAGTCTGGCCTACTTTGGAATCATTCTTACATGTAGTAAGATGGGAGGCACAGCTTTATCTCAGGTAAGGTGGAGCTCTTCATAAATCTTAAGTGTTATAGCTCTGAAGCTGATCTTTGTTTTTTAAATATCATTTTACAAAGCTTAAATAAGTTGTTGCTCAAGTTTACACGAATATTAGTAATACAATATAACATCATGTCTAAAACATGAATTAAAGAAAGGCTGAAAGTTTTTAACCTTTTGTATAAAAGTAGCAAAGTACTTTTGTTTTTGCAGTACACAATTAATCACATCTGTTGACCATTTTATGAAAACATAAATAATGTTTAAGTGTGTGGAATTATACTGTTGTAGGGACAGACAAAGCAAGGCACCTAAGATAGCACTGAAGATAGGGAAACAGTCCTATTTGGTTGCAACCGGATTTAGAGGGCACTTCTTCTGTTGTAATCAATTAATCCCCTGAACCCCAATTTAAGGTAGTTTCAGAATTTTGTACCCAACATGTAAGGGAAGGGGCTCAGAAGTTTACAGTCTGCAGAAGTTTACAAAAAGCAGTTTTTGTTTCTGTTTTTTCGTCTGTTCTGGGCAAGTTAACTTTTCAAGGACACCTGGGATGGGGAGAGCATTTTTTTTTTCCCTCCCCCTGCTAGTTGTTCCCAAGGAGCCCAGTTGGGTAACTTCCTTATCTTAGAAATGTAGCCATCTCTGTGAAGCCCAGTTCAAAGCCAGAGGCCTTGTTCACATATTTTGTGAAAAACTAGTAAGGGGGTGTCTAGCTTTTGGAGTGCTGATTTTTCCAGCCAGTGGCCAAGTAGAACAGGACAACATGAAAAGAGAAAGTTTATCTACACTGAACTCTTTTATAGGGATTTTTTGCTGAAGGTCCTAAAATCAGCCATGGTGAAGGTTTCTGGAGAAGGTCAGTTAAGACTTTTCTGTGGGCCTGGTAGGGAGGGGGAAGATGGGAATGTGGGGCTGAGAGCAGCTCCAGTGGATCTGAGAATGAGGAAGGAGATATAAAAGAATAATGGGAAAAGGGTTTGGGATTTTCCCTAGCAAGGAAAACTTGAGCAGTAGAACAGGTACAGCAGAGGGGAAGATGGGAGTGAGTATCCCAAAAAGCCTGTGAGGGACATTAAATTCTTAGTAACCTGTTTTCAGTGATGACAAAGCAACTTTAAAGGCCATTTTTACCAGATCTTGAATAGGGGTCTGAGGGCTCTCCTCAGCTGGTTTGAGCTTTAGGTTAGCTGGTAAGAGGACCTGGTGGGACCCAGTGTGGGCACTGACAGGAGAAGAGAGGAGTGAGTGGGTGGAGGGGTACCTTAGTACCTGCTACCTCAGCAAGGGGGCAATGGTCTGAGAACCGGCAGAGGTCCTGCCAAGTTAAGATATACGGCTGTTGATCTGGATGGCTATGTGGCCCCAGCTGAAAGACAATATCTCTGAATTTTCGAATTAGTGGGGAGTAGAAAGATCCTTCTGGGGGCCATCTGACTCAAAAGGTGGGCAATTCTGAGGCACAGAGAGTCTGCCAGGTTCTGCGTTTTTCTGAAAAAGAAAGATTTTGAGCCCTTAAGCAGACTTTGGTACAGTGATCAAGGGTCAGGGACAGAGGCGTTGAAGTGCTCTGTCCCATAATGAAAGCTACACAAACAGTGAAAGCAATGACACACGACACAGGCAAGACAATAAAGACAGACAATGGACGTTTAACATTGAGATCAGGATTGAGTAGCCAGCAAAACCCGATGGGCTGGCAATACCGAATCCCAAACAAAATATCACCAAGTTGAGGAGACTATTGTTCCTCGATTTCCCAAGTCCTCTGGGGCGTCCCCCAGGGACATGGCCCGTGGCTCTGTGACACGTCTGTCAGCCACCATCGGAGAGAGCTCATGCTCTTCAACAACAGCCATTTTGCCAAGCCCTAACCTGAAACCTGAAACCTGAAACCAGAAAGAGGTGCCTTACTTAACCCGAGAGGAGCCCGTTGGGGTCTTTTGTCTGCTGCTGCCAAATCTCGGTGGTACCTCCAGATGTAAAGGTCGGGCGAGCGTCGGAGGAAGAGACCACCAAGAGACTGTCTCATGCAACAGCAAAGGGTTTATTGGGGGTCCAGCATGCTGGGGCTCAGAGCTCACTTGAATAGAGCAGAGAGCCCTGAGAACAGCTTAAGCAGAGCTTATATACTTTTCTTGGAGAGGGCAGGAGGGAAGTTCATTGATGGGTCAGGGCGAGTGGGCGGTTTGCGTGCAACCGCGTGAGGGAGTACATTATGCGGTTTGGCAGTTGGGGACAGCACATTCTGGGAACAAGATTAACAAACAGTTTTCAAAATTATTAACCTTTCAGTTTAGGGTTAGGGTTAGTGTAAGGTTTAGTGTTAGTGTTAGGGTTAGGGTTAGGGTTAGCATTAGGGTTAGTGTTAGGTTTAGAGTTGGGGTTTGTGTTCGAGTTAGGGTAAGGGTTAGCATTAGAATTATGGTAGAGTTAGGCTTTGGTTTAGGGTTGGGGTTCTGATTAGGAATAGTGTTATGGTAAGGTTTAGGGTTAGTGATAGTGTTAAAGTTAGGTTTATGGTTAAGGTTAGTGTTAATTTTAGGGATAGGGTTAGTGTTATGGTTAGTGTTAATTTTAGGGATAGGTTTAGTGTTATGGTTAAACTTAGGGTAAGGTTTATTTTTAGGGTTACGTTTAGGGTTAGGGTTAGGTTTTGTGTTAGGGTTACGGTTAGGGTTAGGGTTAGTTTTTGTGTTAGGTTAGGGTTACGTTAGATTTAGGTTTACAGTTAAAATTATGGTTAGGGTTAGGGTTATGGTTAGTTTAAGGTTAAGGTTAGGGTTAGTGTTTGTGTTAGGGTTTGGGTTAGTGTTAATATTAGCTTTAGGGTTAGGGTTAAGGTTAGGGTTCAGTTTAGTGGTATGGTTTGTGTTAGGGTTTGTGATAGGGTTGTGGTTAGGGTTAGGGTTGGGATTACAGTTAGGATTAGATTTATGTTTGGGGTTAGGTTTAGATTTAGTGTTAGGGTTAGTGTTAGGGTTAGTGTTACATTTACGGTTAGTGTTAGGGTTAGGGTTAGAGTTAGGATTAGTTTTATGTTTAGGTTTTGTGTTTGTGTTAGGTTTAGGGTTAAAGGAAGGCTTAGGGTTTGTGTTAGATTTAGGGTTAGAGATAGGGTTAGGGTTGCAATTAGGATTTGGTTAGACTTAGGGTTAGGGTTAGTGTTAGGGCTATTTTTAGGTTTGTGTTAGGGTTAAAGTTAGGTTTAGTGTTAGGTTAGGATTACGGGTAGGATTAGGTTTATGGTTAGGATTAGTGTTAGTGTTAGTGTGGGTTTTCAGGTTAGTGTTAGGGTTAGTATTAGGGTTAGGGTTAGGTTTGGGTTAGGGTTAGTGTTAGTTAGGGTAAGAGTTATTGTTAGGTTTAGGATTAGAGTTAGGGTGAGGGTTATTGTTATGTTTAGGGTTATGGTTAAGGATAGGGTTAGTGTTAGGATTAGCATTAGGGTTAGGTTTAGGCTTAGTGTTACGGTTAGCATTAGGGTTAGTGTTAGGGTTAGTTTTAGGGTTAGTGTTATGCTTAGGGTTATTGTTAGGGTTAGATTTCTGATTAGGGTTAGGTTTGGTATTAGCATTAGTGTTATTGTTAGAGTTAGGGTTAGGTTTAATATTTGGGTAGGGTAAGGTTTAGGGTTATGGTAAGGTTTAGGGTTAGATTTAGTGTTAGGTTTAGGGTTAGGTTTAGGCTTAGTGTTAGGGTAAGTTTTAGGGTTAGGGTTATAGTAAGGGTTAGGGTTATGTTAATGGTTAGGGTTAGGTTAAGTGTTAGGTTAAGGTTTAGGGTTAGGGTTTGTTTTAGAGTTAGGTTTAGGGTTAGTGTTAGGGTTAAGTTTATGGTTAGAGATTGTGTTATATTTTGGAAGAGTTAGGGTTAGTGTTAGGGTTGGGTTAGGGTTAGGGTTAGTGTTATGGTTAGCATTAGGGTTAGGTTTAGGGTTAATGTTAGGGTTAGCCTTAGTGTTTGAGTTAGGGTTAGGGCTAATGTTTGTGTTAGGGTTAGGGTTAGGGTTAGGGTTAGGGTTATGGTTAGTGTTAGGGTTAGTGTTAGTGTTAGGTTTAGTGTTAGGTTAAGGGTTAGGGTTAGGATTACGGTAAGTGTAAGGCTAGGTTTATGGGTAGGATAGGGTTAGGATTAGAGTTTTTTGTTAGTCTGAGGATTTGCATTAGGTTTAGTGTTAGGGTTAGTGTTAGTGTTATGGTTAGGTTTGGATTAGGGTTCGTTTTAGGGTTAGGGTTAGTGTTTGAGTTTAGGTTTGTGTTAGGTTTCTTATTAGGTTTAGGTTTAGGGTTATTGTTAGGGTTAGGGTTAGGGTTAGGGTTTGTGTTAGGGTTAGGGTTAGGTTAATGGATAGGGTTAGAACTAGGGTTATGGTTAGATTCAGGATAGTGTAGGGTTATGTTTAGGTTTAGTGCAAGGATTAAAGTTAGGGTTAGGTATAGAGTAAGGGTTAGGTATAGGTTTAGGGTTCGAGTTAGGGTTAAAGCTTGGATTGGGTCTTGTATTAGGGATAGATTTTTGGTTACATTGGGGCTCTTCTTAGGGATATGGCAAATGTAAGAACTAAGGTTATAATTAGGGCTAGTTTAGGGTTACATTTAGGACTGAGTCTAGTTTTAGGATTATGTTTCGGTTTAGGGTGATGTTTTTAACTAGGGTTAGTGTTAAGTTCAGAGTCAGAATCATGATTCATTTTATGGTTAGAGATAGGACTAAAATTAGGGGTACGACTAGGGCTAGATGTAGGGTTAGGATTTGGTTTAGGTTAAGAGTTAGGGTTAGTCCTATGGCTCGGTTTTGTTTTAGGACTAAAGGTAAAGTTAAGGGTAGTTTTATGATTAGCATTAGTGTTATTGCTACTGATAGGGTGAGTTTAGGCTTAGAAGTAGATTTAGAGGTATGGCTAATTCTAGGGTTAGGGCTATGGCTAGTGTTAGAGCTAAGTTTAGGGCTAATGTTTTGGTTATGGTAAAGTATAGGGCTAGAACTAGGAATAGGGATATGGCAAGAGTTAGAGTTAATCTTAGGGCAAGAGTTTGGCTTAGCGTTAAGGCTAAATTAGGGCTAGGAATAGATCTAGGTTTAGTGTTAGGCTTAGGCCTAGGATTAGGGCTATTTTTATGGTTAGGTTTAGAGTTAGGTTTAGGGGAAGGGCTGCCTGTTTGATTTCCACGTCCACTTCCATTTACCCATAGGTGTCAAAATGAAGTGAAACCTTAAAATACAAAGTGTTCATGATAGTGAACCATTGAATTGAGAAGAACATACATTGGGAGCGTACTAAGGCTAAATAAAAGAAGACTCCTGCCCAGTATAAAAGAAATTTGAACAAAACTAACTCTCACCCTAACATTACCTCTAACCCTAGCCCTAGCCATAACCCTAAACCTAATATTAACCCTAACCTGATTAGAGAACCATTGACCCTAGAATTTCTGCCCTTGGGGAGCCTAGTGGGGCAAGCTAAGTGATGAATCCTATGCAACATCAAACAAATCTGACCAAATAATTATGGGAGGTATTTCAGTACATGCATATTTTCCTGTTTTCTCTTAAAGGGCTCTCAGTTTAAGTTGTTTTTGCATGCTTAAACATAGGCCTACTTTTACAAGTAACACACCAGAGTACCTACAGAGAACTGATGGAGTGTGTGAAGTTTCAAGCAGCTAGCACAAACACTGTTTGATTTTCAACTCCATTAACTTTCCCGTATAGGTCAAAATGAAGTGAAATCTTAAAGTACAAAATGTGCCTGACAGTGAACCTGTGAATGGGGAAGGCCTAAACTTGGGGAACAGAGTAAATCTAGCTAAAAGATAAATCCTGCCAATTATCAAAGAATTTTGAATATAACTGACTCTAACCCTAACACTAGGTCTAAACCTAGCACTTCCCCTAACCCTAACTTATTTTATGAAACCTTTGACCATAGAATTTTCCAAACTTGGACAGCCTAGTGGGGTAAGCTAAGGGATGAATGTGGCACAGTATCAAAGAAATATGTCCAAAAAGTTGATGGAGTATATCAGTACATGGATATTTCTCTGTTATCTCCTAAAGGACTCTTGGATAAAGTTGTTTTTACATGCTTCAGCTTAGGCCTACTGTCACAAGAACAAACCAGAGATTGCTCACAGAGAATTGATGGAGTGGAAAGTTTCAAGCAGCTAGCACCAATGCTGTTTGATTTCCAGCTCCATTTCCATTTACCTGTATAGGACAAAATGAACTGAAACTTTAAAATACAAACTGTTCCTTACATGAACCATTGAACCTTGGAGGAACAAACTTGTGGAGTATAGGAAGGATAGGAGAAAAATGAATCCTGCCCAGTATCAAAGAAATTTGAACAAAACTAACTCTAATCCTAATACTAGCTCTAACCCTAGCCCTAACACTATCCTTTACACAAACCCTAACCTATTTAAAAAACTGTTGATTCTAGAAGTCCCAAACTTGGGGATCCTAGGGGGCTAAGCTATCAAATGAATCCTATGCATTATCAAAGAAATATGACCAAATATTTGAGGTGATATTTTAGTTTATGCATATTTCTTTGTTTTCTGCTAAAGGGCTCTCGGATAAAGTTGATTTTGCCATCTTCATCTTAGGGCTACTTTCACAAGGAACAAATCAGAGAGTTCCCAAGAGAACTGATTCAGTGTTTGAAGTTTCAAGCAGCTAGCACCAACCCGTTTGATTTCAACCTCCATTTTCATTTACCTATATAGGTCAATATGAAGTGAAACCTTAAAATACAGAGTGTCCCTGTTAGCGAACCATTGAAATGAGAAGGTCCAAACCTGAGGAGCATAATAAGGCTAGGTAAAAAATGACTCCTTCCACGTATCAAAGAAATTGGTACAAAACTTACTCTCACCCTAACACTACATCTAACCCTAGCCCTAACACCAAACTTAACACTAACCCTAACCTGATTAGAGAACCATTGATCCTAGAAGTCCCACACTTGGAGAGATTTGTGGGGCATGCTAAATAATGAATCCTACTCTGTATCAAACAAATCTGACAAAATAATTATGGGAGGAATTTCAGTGCATGCATATCCCCTGCTTTCTCCTAAAGGGCTCTCAGATAAAGTTGTTTTTGCATGCTTCAGCTTTGGCCTACATTCACAAGGAACATATCAGAGTGTTCCCACAAAGAATTGAGGGTGTGTGTGCAGTTTCAAGCAGTTAGCATAAACCCTGTTTGATTTCCAGGTCCATTTACGTTTACTCATATAGATCAAAATGAAGTTAAATGAAAAAATTAACTGTTCTGGACACTAAAATATTGAACCAAAATGCCTAAACCTGCGAAACAGAGTAAAGTTATTTAAAGATGAATCCTGGGTTGTATCAAAGAAATTTGAATAAAGTAGCTCTAACTCTATCCATTACCATAGCTCTAATCCTAACACTAATACTAAATGTAGCCCTAACCCTAACATTTACCCTAGACATGTTCTAACCCTAACCCCCACCCTAGCCCTAAATCTAGCTCCAAACATAATGCTTACCCTAAACCTAACCCTGAACCTAGGCCTAACCCTAACCCTTACCCTAACCCTAACACTAGCTGTAATTCTAACCATCAACATAGTCCTAACCCTAGATGTAATCCTATCTTTTACCCTAAACTAAATCCTAACCAAAATGCTAACAATAGGACTAAACCTAACTGTATAGTTCTCCCTAAGGCTATTCAAAACTCTAAACCTAACTTGAACCCTAAACCTAAACATGTTCATTACTCTAAACCTAATGCTAATTTGAGCCTTGACTGTAAACCTTAACCAAAACCAATCCCTAATCCTGACCCTGACCATAATAATACCCCTAGCTCTAAACCGGACCTTTACCCTAAACATAACCCTTACAGTAGACCTATCAAAACCAAACCCTACAACTACCCTTAACTGTAATGCTATTTCTGATATTAGCCATAGCCATAATCCTAGCCCTAGTCCTAACACAAACCCTCATCTGAGCCATAAACCTAGCCTTAATCCTAACCATCACCCTAACCCTAACCCAAGACCTAATCCTAACCATAACACTAGCCCTACACTTACATCTAACTGTATCCATTACCCTAAACATAACCCTTATCCTAATGCTAACCCTAAGACTCACCCTAACCCTATCACTATCCCCAAAATTATCAATTATTCTAAACCTAACCTGAACCATAAACCTAACCCTATCTTTACCCTAACCCTAACCCTAACTCTAATTTGAGCCATAACTCTAAACTCAAACCTAAACCAAGCCCTAACACTGGCCCTAGTCCTATTAATTCCTAGTGCTAAACCTGACTCTTACCCTAAACCTAGCCCTTACAATAGACCTAGCCATAAACCTTTCTCTAAAACTATCCCTAACTGTAACCCTAGAAATGACATTAGCCCTAGCCATAATTCTAGCCCTAACCCTAACACAAACCCTAGCCCTTATTCAACCCTAATATAGCACGATCCCTAATACTAGTTTTAAGACTATCTCTAATTCTCAAATTAGACCTTTCACTCATTCTAAACCTATTCCTTGCCATAACCCTAACCCTAGCCCTAACCCTTGTCCTATCCTTTTCCCTAGCACTAACCTTAGACAAAACCTAACTCTATATTGAGCCCTAACCCAAAGACTAAGCCAAACCCTAACACTAGCCCAAAGCATAACACTAATCCAAAAACTAGCCCTACCTTTAGCCTTAATCCTAAAACAACATCTAGCTATAGCTATAACCCTAACCCTTAATCTAAACCAAACCCTAACATTAAACCTAGCCCTAACCCTAGGCCTAATATGAGTTGAAAGCCAAACCCTTAAACTAATCATTAACCTGTCACTGACCCTAACACTACTAGCTCTAAACATCACCCTAACACTAACTCTAGACCTAAAACCCTAAAACTAGCCCTAAACATCACCCTACTACTTACATTTTCCCTAACCCTAACCCTATCCCTAACTTAACCCAAAACCTAACCCTAATCCTAGCTTTAACACTAGTCCTATTCAAAACCGTAAACATAGTTATAAACCGATCTCTAACTCTATCCATTACCATAACCAAAACCATAACCCTAATGCTAACCCTAGGCATGAACCCTGATCTTAACCCAATCTATTACCCTGAACCTAAACTGAACCTAAACCTAACCCTATCATTACCCTAACCCTAACACTAACACTAATTCAAGCCCTAACTTTAAACCTTAACCTATCCCAAACCCTAACCATGACCTTGATGCTAATAAAACCCCTAGGGCTAAACTGGAACATAACCCTACACCTAGCCCTTACCCTAGACGTAGCCATAATCCTAACCCTAATACAATCTTTAACCATAATTCTGGACCTAAATAGTCCTAGCCCTAATCCTAGTCCTAAATCTAAAACAAACCCTAGCCCTCATCCTAGCCCTAAACCTAGCTTTAATCAAAACCGTAACCATAACCCTACACCTAACCCAAATTATAACCCTCACCCTTCTCTCTACCTAGCTATAATGCCATCTCTTACCCTAAACATAAACCTAACCCTAACCCTAACTCTAGGCTTAAGCCAAACAATAATCCTAGCCCTAATCCTAGCACTAATTTAGCCCTATCTCCAACCCAAACACTAACCCTAGCCCTAAGATAAACTCTAATTCTCGGCCTAGAATTATCCCTAGTTCTAACCATATCCCTTATCATAACCCTATCCCTAGCCCTAACCTTGCCCTATATGCAGTCCTAGCCTTTACCCTAGATCTAACCCTAACTCCAAATCTAACCCTAACCCTAAGCCTAAGCTTAACACTTACACTATCACTAAACCTAACCCTAGGACTAAACCAAAAAAATAAAGCAACAGTCTTAACCCTAAACTTTAACTTAAACCAAACCATAACACTAAACCTAGACCTATCCCTATCCCTAATTAGAGTTCTAACACTAACTTTAAAACTAACACTGACCCTGACTCATACCCTAACACTCAACCTAGCTCTGTACACCACCCTCACCTTAAACCAAATGCTAAGAATAACCCTAACAATAATTCAAGTCCTATCCCTAACCCTAAAACAAACCCTGACCTGACTCTTATCCTAACACAAACCCTAGCTATAAATATCACCCTAAACTTAAACCTAACCCGAACACTAAACTTACCATAACACTAAAACTAACCTAAATATAACCCTAGTTCTTACATTAGCCGTGGCCCTAATCCTATCACTAACCCTAACACAAGAACTACCCCTAATCTGAGCCCTAAACCTAGATTTAACCCTAACTCTAACCCTAACAATAGCCCTAAATCTAGATCTAAACAAATCCCTTACCAAAAGCAAACCCCTAAATCTAAGGGTAACTCTAGACCTATCCCTAATCTTTAGGCTAATCAAAACCCTAACTATTATAATAGCCCTAACCCTAGTTCTAATTCTAGCTCTAACCCTATCCCAAATTCTAACCCTAACCCTGACCATTATGCTGACTCTACCACTAATCCTAGGTCTAACTCTAACCCTAACTCTAATGCAAAAACTATGGTAATCCTATCGCTAGACCTAACCCTGAAGCTAACTCCCAGCCTACCCCTAATCATAGCTCAGAACCTAACCCTTATGCTAAACATAACCCTAAACCTAACCCTAGTTCTAAACCTCACCCTAACCCTAACTCAAACCTAATCCTAACCATAACCCTAGCCATAACCTTAACTCTAACTGTATCCATTACCCTAAACATTACCCTTTATGCTAATGTAACCCTCGGCCTAACCCTAACCCTATCACTATCTCCTAAACTGTCAATTACCCTAAACATTACCTGAACCCTAAACCTAACCTTATCATTACCCTAATGCTAACCCTAATGCTAATTCGAGCCCTAAGCCTAAACTCAAACCTAAACCAAAGCCCAACACTGATCCTGACATTAATAATCCCCTAGTTCTAAACCTGACTATTACCCTATACCTAACATTTACACTAGACTTAGCCATAAACTTAACCCTAAAACTATCCCTAACCATAACCCTAGACCTGACTTTAGCACTAGCCATAATCCTAGCCCTAACCCTAGCACAAACCCTAGTCCTTATCCTAGCCCTAAAAATATCCTTAATTATAACCCTAACCCTAACACTAAGCCTAACACTAACACTAACTCTAGCCCTAATCTTAGCTCTAAATTAGCCCTATCCCTAACCCTAACCCTAGCCCAAAGACTAACTCTAACTCTCACCATAGCCCTAACTCTAGTTCTAACCCTATAATTTACAGGAAGTCTAACCCTAGCCCTATTCATAACCCTGGCCACCCTAGATCTAACCCTAACTCTAAATCTAACCTAACAATAAGCCTAAGTGTAAACCTAACCCTAGCCCTAACCCTAGCCCTAGCTCTAAAACAAAACTGAGCTATAGACCTAAACCTAATCTTACCAAAACCAAGCATTAATCGTACACCTAGCCCTAACCCTAGCAATAATTTGAGTCTTAAGCTGAACCCTAAAACTAACCCTCACCTGAATCTGACCTTAACACTAACCCTAGGTCTAAACATCACCCTAACCTTAAACTTAAACCCAACACTAGACCTAGTCCTAACCGTAACACTAAAATTAGCCCTAATTAATACCCACATTAGCAGTAACCCTTACCCTAGCCCTAAATTAACACAAATCCTAGACCTATTCTGAGCCCTAACCCTAGCCTTAAAACTAAACCTAACTCTAACCCTATCACTAATTGTAACCATAACTCTAGCTGTAACCCCAGCTGTAACCCTATCCATTACCCTAACCATAACCATAACCCTAATGCTAACCCTAGGCCTAAACCTAACCCTATCCCTAATCTTCACCCTATCCATTACCCTAAATCTAACCTAAAAACCTAAACTTAACCCTATCATTACACTGATCCTAACCTTAATGCTAATTCAAGTCCTAAATTTAAGCCTTAACCTATCCAAAACACTAATCATGACCATGATCCTAATAATACCCTTAACTCTTAACCTGACCCTAACTCTAAACCTAATGCTTACAAAAGGCGTACCCATAAACCTAACCTTAAACTATCTTTAACCATAAACCTAGACTTGAAATTAGCCCTAACCATAATCCTAGTACTAAACCTAGCCTTAATCCTAACACAAACCATAACCCGAGCCCTAACCCTAATTTTAACACTCACCCTAGCCCTAAACCTACCTATAACCCCAACCCTTAGCATAAACCTAACCATAACCCTAAACCTAACCCTCACCCACGCCCTATCCCTAGGCCTAATATTAACACTAAGCCTAACACTAATCCTAGCCCTAATTTAATCCTATCTTAACCCTAACCCTAGCCCTAAGACTAACTGTAACTCTTACCCTAGCCCTAGCCCTAGTTCTATCCTTAGCCCAATCCTAACTCTAGATCTAAACCTAACTCTAAATCTAAACCTAACTCTAAATTTAACTGTAATCATAAGCCAAACCAAACCCTATCACTAACCCTAACCATAAAGCTAATCCTAAAACTTGCCCTAGCCCTGGCCCGAGCCATAAAACAAAATGAAGCCATATCCCTAACCCAAACCCTTATCCTAAACCAAACACAAACCTTACACCTAACCCTAACCCTAACTCTAAAAATTACTCTGAACCTGACGCTGATCCTATCACTAATCCTAGCTCTAATTATCACCATAACTTAAATTGACACTAACACTAGACCTAGCCTTAACCATAACCCTAAAACTAGCCCTAATTGTAACCCTCATTCATACATTAGTCAATGTCATAGACTTAGCCCTAACTGTAACACAAATTCTACCCCTAATTCTAGTCCTAACCCTAGCTTAAACCCTAATCTTAACCCTAACACTAGCCCTAACCCTAACACTAACCCGAGCCATAACCCTAGCTCTAACCCTATCCCTTACCCTAAGACAAACCCTAAACCAAATGCTAACCCTAGTTTTAACCCTAATCCTTAGCCTAACTTCAACTCTAACCATATTACTAGTTTTATCCCTAGCCCTCATTCTACCTCTAAACCTAACCCTGACCCTCATCTGACCCTACAAGTAACCCTAGGACTAAACCTGACCCTAAACCTACACCAAAACCTAACACTAGACCTACCGGTAACCCTATATTTATACCTAAGCCTAACTCTAGACCTAGAATCAACGAAAATCCTAAATATAGCTATAACTCTAGCCCTAGACCTAAAAAATCCTAGCACTAGCCCTAACAATAACCCTTAACCTAAACCAAGCACTTACCCTATCCCTAGTGTAAACCAAGTTCTAATTCTGGCTCTAAACCTAAACCCAACCCTATCCCGAAAACTGACCTTGATCCTAACACTTAAATTAGTTTTAAACCTGACACTAACGCAAAATCTAGACCTAACACTAGACTTAGCTATAACCCTAAACCTAAAACTATCTCTAAACATAACCCTAGCTTTTACATAGTCCTAACCCTAGCCCTTAACCTAACACAAAACCTAGAGCTAATCCTAGGCCTAAACTTAGCTCTAAGCATAAACCTAAGCCTAGCCCTAACCCTAATCCTAACTCTAATCCTAACCCTCTCCTTAGACCTAACCCTAGCTCAAAGCCTAAGCCTTACACTAAACATAATCCTAGCCTTATCCTAAATCCTAATCCTAACCCTAGACCTATTCCTAATCTTAACCCTAGCCCAAACTTTAGCTCTAACCATATCCATTACCCTAACCCTAACCCTAATTAAAACCCTATCCCTAACACTAAACCTAACTCTAACCATAATCTTGAAATCAGAAGTGAACCTAAACCTAACCCTCGCACTAGCCCTAACCCTAGCTCAGACACTAACACTTATCCTAACCTAACCATAACCTTAACCCTAAACTAACTCTTACCCTAAGTCTAATACTTACCCTAAACCAAACACTAGCCCTACCCCTAAACCTAACCCTAATCTTAGACTTAATCCAAGCCATAACCCAGCACTAACCCTAGCTCTAAAACTATCCATTACACTAAACATAACCCTAACCCTAATGCTAACCCTAAACCGATCGCTGAAGCCTAACCCATCCATTACCTTAAACCTTAACTAAAACCTAAAGTAAACCCTTCAATTACCTTAACTCTAAACCTAAACCTACTGCTAATTTGAGCCCTAACACCTTAACTTTAATGTAAACCAAAAGCTAACCCTGACCCTGACCGTGACACAAATAATAATTTTAGCTCTAAAGCTGACCTTTAACATAAACCTAACACTTACGCTAGACCTACACATAACCTAACCCTAAAACTACCCTTAACCATAACCCTAGACCTGATATTATCCCCAGCTTGAGTCATAGCCCTAACCCTTTCAGAAAAACCTACCCTTCATCCTAGCCCTAATCCCAGCCTTAATCCTAAACTGAACCATAACCCTAGGCCTAAACCTAATTCTAAACCTCACCCTAGCACTAAACCTACCTCTAACCCCACCCATTCCTCTAAATTTAACCCTAACCCTAGTGCTAAGCCTAACCCTAGCCCAACCCCTAGGCTTAACCCTAACACTAACCCTAGTCCTAATCCTAGCCAATTTAGCCCTAACTCTAACCCTCACCCTAAGCCTACTCCTAAGAATAAATCAAATTCTCACCCCAGACTTATCGCTAGTTCTAAGATATTCCTTACCATAAACCTAACCCTAGCCCTAACCCTAGCACAAGCCGTAACTCTGTATCAAACCTAACTCTGAATCTAACCCTAACCCTAAGCCTAAACTTCACTCTAACACTAGACCTAACCCTGATGCTAATCCAAAATCTAGCCTTAACCCTAGCCCTAGACCTAAAACAAAACTGAGTCATAGCCCTAACCATAACCCTTAACCTAAAACAAAACCTAAACCTACACCTAGCACTATATTTAGCCCTAATTTGAGTCCTAAACCTAACACTAAAACTAACCCTGACCTTGACACTGACCCTAAATATAACCCTTGCTCTAAACATCAACCTAACCCTAACCCTAAAACTGGCACTAATTGTAATGGTAGTTCATACATTAGCCATAGCCCCAAACCTAGCCCTAACCAAAACCAAAACATGGCCCTTATTTGAGAATTAACCCTAGTTTTAACCATAAACTAGCCTTATCTTAACCTAATATTAACCAAAATCCTAGCCTTATCACTAGCTCTAACCCTATCCATTACCCTAACCATAACATAACCCTAATGGTAACCCTAGACCTAACCCTAATCTTATTGCTAACCCTAACCTTATTCATTTACCTAAACCTAACCTGAACCCTAAACCTAACCTTATCATTACACTAACCCTAAAAATAATGCTAATTTGAGCCCTAATCCTTAATTTAACCTAAGCCAAGCCCTAACTCTGACCCTTCCCATAATAATATACCTAGCTCTAACCCTGACTTTACCAATAAACCTAATCTTTATACTAGACCTAGCCATAAACCTAACCCTAAAACTATTCATAACGTAACCATACACCTGACGTTTGCCCTAGCTGTAATCCTAGCCCTAACCTTAACACAAACCACAGACCTAACCCTAACCCTAACCCTAAATCTAGCCCTAATCCTATCCATAACCCTACCCCTAAACTTAGTTCTATCTTTATCAATTACCCTAAACATAGCCCAAATTCTAATGCTAACCCTAGGTCTAAATCTAACCCTATGCCTAACCATAACCGCATCCATTATGTTAAACCTAACCTGAACCCTAAACCTAACCCTATCATTACCCTAACACAAACCCTAATGCTAATTTGAGCCCTAACCCTAAAACCTAACCTAAAGAAAACTCTAAACATTACCCGGACCCTAATAATAGCCCTAGCTCTAAATTTGACCCTTATATTAAATCTTATCTTTACACTAAACAAAACCATAAACCTAACCCTAAAACTATCCCTAACCATAACCCTAGAACGAACATTTGCCCTAACACTTATCCTAGCCCTAACGAAAACACAAACCCTAGCCCTCATCCTAGCCCTTAACCTAGTCTTAATCATAACTCTAAAGAAAGCCTAGCCCTAACCCTAATTCTAACCTTCGTCCTAGCCCTAAACCTAGCTCTAACCCCATTATTTACACTAAACCTAAACCTAAGCCCCAAACTAACCCTAGGCCTAAACATAAACATAAACCTAGCCCTATTACCAGCCCTAATTAAGCCTTATACCTAACCTAACACTAAGCCTAACCCTAAGACTAACTCTCACTGTCACCCTATCCCTATCCCTAGTTCTAACCCTATTTTTATCATAACCCTAATCCTAGTTATAAACCTATAGCTAATGCTAGCCATATCCTTAGCCCTAGACTTTACCCTAGATCTTATCCTAACTCTAAATCTAACTCTAAACCTAAGAATAGTGTTAGGGTTAGGTTTGGGAATAGGTTTATTTCTAGTGCTATTCTTAGGTTTAAAGTTAGAATTAGAGTTAGGATTACTACACTAGTTCTAATCCTAATGCTAATTTTAAAACTAGCCCTAACCATAGCCCTAGCCCTAAAACAAAACCAAGCCATAGCCCTAACTTTAAAGCTTAACCTAAACCAAAATCTAACTCTACACCTAGCCTTAACCCTAGACTTAATTCGATTCAAATCCCTTACCCTAAAACTACTCCTGACCTTAATTTTGACCCTAATACTAACCCTATCTCTAAACATCACCCTAATGTTAAACCTAACCCTAACACTAGACCTAGTCCTAACCGCAATCTTTTAACTAGCCCAAATTGTAACTCTACTGCAAACATTGGCCATAACCCTAAACCTAGCCCTAACTCTAACCAAAATTTAGCCCTAATTTGAAGCCTAACCCTATCTTTAACCCTAAAACTAATCCTAACACTAGCCCTAACCCTACTCTAAATGTAGCCCTAACCCTAGGTTTAACCCTATCCCTTACCCTAAGCCAACCCTAACCCTAATGCTAGCCTTAGTCCTAACACCATTCCTATTACTAGTACTAACCCTAGCCCTCATTCTAGCTTGAACCATAACTCAAACCTGACACTTATTCTGACCCTTATTGAAACCGTAGGTCTAAACCTGACCCTAACCCTCTACTGAACCCTAACACTATCACTAGAAATAAACCTATTCCTAAACCTAACCCTAAAACTAGTCCTAGACCTAAACCTAATCCTAAATCTAGCCATATTTCTAGCCCTAGACATAAACAAAAACCTAGCCCTAGCCCTAGTAATGAACCTAAACCTAACCCAAACACTAACCCTACCCCTAGACCTAACCCTAGTGATAATTCTGGCTTTAACCATAAAGCTAACTCTAACCGGAACACTGACCCTGACAATAACACTAACTCTAGCTCTAAACATCATGCTAACACTAACCCTAACCCTAACACTTGACCTAGCCATAACAAACCAAAAAACTGGCCCTAATCATAATCCTAGTTCTTACATTAGCTGTAGCCCTAACACTAGCCCTAACCTAACCCAAAACCTGGCACTAATCTGAGAGCTAATCTTAGCTTTAACCTTAACACTAAACCTAGCCATAAGCCAGTCCCTAACCCTTCCCTAACCCTAGCTCTTATCCTATTTGTTACATTAAGCCAAATCCTAAACCTATTGCTAACCCTAGTCCTAACCCTAATCCATAGCCTAACCCAAACCCTAACCGTAATACTAGTCCTAACCCTAGCCTTCATTCTATCTCTAACCATAACCCAAACCCCAATCCTAACCCTGATATTATACTGAACCTAACACTAACTGTAGGTATAAACCTGACCCTAACCTGAACCCGAACCCTAATATTAGCCCTACTTGTAATCCTATATCTAAACCTAAACCTAACACTAGTCCTACACCCAAACATAATCCTAAATCTAGCCATAATTCTAGCCCTATAACTTAACAACAACCTTGCCCTAGCCCTAACAATCACCCTTAAAATAACCCAAACACTAACCCTACTTCTAGACGTAACCCTAGTCCTAATTCTGGCACTAACCCCAACACTCACTCTGACCTGAACACTGACCATGACCCTAACATAAACCTAGCTCCAAAGCTTACCCTAACTCAAAACCTAATCCTAACACCACACCTAGCCATAACCCTAACCCTAAAACTAGCCCTAATAATAACCCTAGCTCATAACTATCCATGACCCTAACACTAGGCCTAAAATAGCACAAAATCTAGCCCTAATCCTAGACCTAAACCTAGCCCTAAGTGTAACACTAAACTAACCCTAGCCCTAACCCTAAACCTAACCCTCCCCTTAGACCTAACCCTAGCTTAAAACCTAACCTTTACACTAAACATAACCCTAGACCTATCCAAAAACCTAACCTAATCCTAGCCCTAATCCTACCCTTAACCATAGCCCTAACCATAGCTCTAATTCGATACACTACCCTAAACCTAGCCCTAATCCTAACCATAACTCTAGCCCTAAGCCTAACTATAATCCTATCAATTACTTTAACCATAAT
The DNA here is from genome assembly GCF_001458135.2 of Marmota marmota marmota. Classification (NCBI taxonomy): domain Eukaryota; kingdom Metazoa; phylum Chordata; class Mammalia; order Rodentia; family Sciuridae; genus Marmota; species Marmota marmota. The sequence goes on along the minus strand of NW_026005726.1, from coordinate 485,792 downwards.
CCAAACTCTAATTCTAACACTAGGCTTAACCCTAACACTATCACAATCCCTAAACCTATCCATTACCCTAAAACTATCCTGTAACCTAATCCTAAGCCTATTCATTACCCTAACCCTAACTCTAACCCTAATGCTAATTAAAGCCCTAAACCTAAACCTTAACCTAAACTGAACCATAAGCCATACCCTGACCTCAATAATACATCTAGCTCTAAACTTGACCCTTACCCTAAATCTAACCCTTACACTAGACCTAACCATAAACATAAGCCTAAATCTATCCCTAATTGTAACCCTAGACTTAACACTAGACACTTACCCTAAAACAAACCCTAGCTCTAAACCTTATCCTAACTGAAATACTAACCCGACTTGAAAAACCCTAAATCTACCCATAACCATAACCCTAGCTCTTACATTACCCATACATCTAACACTAGCCCTACACCTCACACACAACCTAGTCCTAATCCTAGCCCTAAACCTAGATCTAGGTGTAACCCTAACCCTATCCCTAGCACTAAGCTTAACCCTAACACTGGCCCTGGCCCTAACCCTACTCAAATTCTAATCCTTACCCTAAACATAAAAATATCCCTAACCCTAAACCTAGCCCTAATCCTAATGCTAATTTGAGCCCTAACCCTAAACATTATTCTAAACCAAACCCTAAACCAGACTCTGATCTTATTAATACACCTAGCTCTAAACCTGACCTTTACCCTAAACCTAACTTTCCACTAGACCTAGCCATAAACCTAAAATTAACACTATTCCTGACCATAACCCTAGACCTGACATTAGCCCTAGCCCTAATCCTAGCTCTAACCCTAACACAAACCCTAGCACACTTCCTAGCCCTAAACCTAGCCTTAATCCTAACCCAAATACTCACTCTATTCCTATACTTAATTTAAACCCTCACCCTAGCCCTGAGCCTAGCCATAACCTCATCCCTTCCCTTAAAACTAACCATAACCATAACAATAAAACTAACCCTAATTCTAGCCGTAACCATTAGCCTAACCCTAACACTAAACTACCACTAATTTAGCCTTAACCCTAAGCAAATCCCTAACTCTAGCTCTAAGAATAACTCTTAACTCTCAACCTAGCCCTATTTCTATTTCTAAACCTGTCCATTATTGTAAACCTAACACTAGCCCTAACCTTAGCCCTAACCCTAGATCTAACCATAATTCTAAATCTAACCCTAATCTTAGGCCTAAACTTCACCCTACCACTAGCTGAACACTATCGCTAATCATAAAACTAAGCCTAACCCTAGCCCTAGCCCTAAAACAAAACTGAGCAATTACCCTAACCCTAAACCTAACCTAAACCAAACCCTATGCCTACAACTAGCCAAAACCATAGCTCAAATTCGAGTTCTAGGTCTAAAACTAATCCTTACTCTGACTCATATCCAAACACTAACCCTAGCTCTATATATCACCCTATCATAAAGCAAATGCTAACACCATTCCTAGCCCAAACCCTAACCCTTAAACTAACCCTAATAATAACCCTAGTTCTTACATTAGCTATACTCCTAACCCTAGCCCTAACTCCAAAACAAAAATAGCCCTAATCTGAGACCTAAAACTTGATATAACCCTAAACCTAACCCTAACCCTAGTTCTAAGCCTAGCTGTAACCCTATCCCTTATCCTAAGCCAAACCCTATCCATAATGCTAACCCTAGTCCTAATCATAACCCTTGGCCTAAATCAAACACTAACCCTATTATTAGTCCAAACCCTAGCTTTCATTCTACCTCTAAACCTAACCTACAGCCTAACCCTAACCTTCACACTTATTATGACCATAACACTAATTATAGGCCTAAACCTGACCGCAATCCTAGATTGAATCCTGAAACTAGCCCTACCAGTAAAATTTTACCTAAACCTAACCCTAACACTACCCCTAGACCTAAACCTAATCCTAAATCTAGTGATAACTCTAGCCCTAGACCTAAACAAAAACTTAGTCCTAGCCTTAACAATAACACTTAACATAAACAAAACAATAACACTACCCCTAGACCTAACCCTACTCCTGATTCTGGCTTTCACCCTAACTCAAATCTGAACACTGCCCTGACACTAACACTAAATTTAGCTCTAAACTGGCTCTAAACCAAAATCTAAACCTAACACTAGACCTAGCCATAACCCAAACCCTAAAACTAGCCCTAATTAGAACCCTAGATCTTATACTACCCATAGCATTAACCATAAACCTAAACCTAACACAAAACCTAGACCTAATCCAAGGCCTAAACCTATCATAAGCATAACTCTAACCCTAAACCTAGCCCTAACCCTAAGCCTAACCCTCAACTTAGACCTAAGCATAGCTCAAAGCCTAAAGTTTGGCCTAAACATAACTCTAGCCTCATTCCAAACTATAACCCTAACCTTAGCCCTAACCCTAACCCTAAACCTAACCCAATACATTACTTTTATGATAACCCAATTACTAATGCTAACCCTAGGCCTAACCCTAACCCTATTGCAAACCCTAAATCTCTCCATTACCCTAAACCTACCCTGAACCCTAAACCTAACCCTATTCATTACCCTAAACCTAACTCTAACCCTAATTCTCATTTGAGCCCAATCCCTAAATATTTAACCTAATACAAACCATAAACCTGACCCTGAACCTAAAAAATACCCCTAGCTCTAAAACTGACCCTTACCCTAAACTTAAAACTTACACTAGACTAAGACATAGACTTAATCCTATATCTACTCCTAACTGTAACACTAGACCTGACATTATCCCTAGCCCTAATTCTAGACCTAACCCTACAACAAATCCTAGCCCTCATTCTAGCCATAAACCTAGTCTTAACCATAGTCCTAATTCTAACCTTCACTCTACCTCTAAACCTAGCTATAACACATCCCTTACCGTAAACTTAACCCTAAACCTAGCCCTAATGCTAGGCCTAAGCTGAACACCAACCCTATTTCTAATCCTTGCCCTGATTTAGCCCTATCCCTAAAACTAACTATAACCCTAGCCCTAAGACTAACTCTAACTCTCGTCCTAGTCTTTTCCCTAGTTTTATACCTATCATTTACCATAACCCTAAACCTATCCCTAACCCTTGCCCCATCCTTAGATTTAGCCCTAACTCTAGATCTAACCCTAACTCCAAGACTTAACATAACCCTAAGCCTAAGCCTAACACAAACACTAGCCTTAACCCTAATGCTAATCATATAACCTAGGACTAAAACAAAACTAAGCAATAGAGGCTGAGATGTGGCTCAAGCAGTAGCGCATTCACCTGGCATGTGCAGGGTGCTGGGTTCGATCCTCAGCAACAATAAAAATATAATTTAAAAAATGTTGTGTCCACCAAAAACTAAAAAAAAAAAAATATACTAAAAAATTCTCTCTCTCTCTCTCTCTCTCTCTCTCTCTCTCTCTCTCTCTGTCTCTTTCTAAAAAAAAATGAACAATACTCCTAACCTTAAACTTTAACTTAAACCAAACCCTAACACTACACCTGGCCCTAACCCTAGCCCTAATTCAAGTCCTAATCATAACCTTAAAATAACCCTGACCCCGAATAATATCCTAACACTCACCCTAGGTCTAAACACCACCCTAAATTTAAACCAAACCCTAACAGTAACCCTAGCCTTAATTCGAGTCATAACCCTAACCTTAAAACTAACCCTTATGCTGATTCAGATCTTTACAGTCACCCTAGCTCTAAAGACTGCCCTCACCTTAAACTGAACCCTAACAGTAATCCTAGCCCTTATTTGAGTCCTAACTCTAACCCTAAAAATAACACTGTCTCTAAATCATATCCTAATACTAACTTAGATATAAATATCACCCTAACATTAAACCTAACGCTAACACTAGACCTACCCCTACCCCTAACCCTAATTGTAACCCTAGTTCTTACATTATCCATTGACATAACATTAGCTCTAAACCTAACACAAAAAATTAGCCCTAATCTGAGCCCTAAACCTAGATTTAACAATAACCCTAACCCTAACCCTAGCCCTAACCCTAACTCTAAGCCTATCCCTTACCCAAAGTGAAACCCTAACCCTAATGGTAACCCAAGACCTATCCATAATCCTTAAGCTAACCAAAATCCTAACCCTATTAATAGTCATAACCCTACCCTCACTCTGTCTCTAACCCTATTCCAAACCCTAATGTTAACCCTAACCATTATTGTGACCCTAACACTAACCCTATGTCTAAACCTGGCCCTAACCGTAGACCAAACACTAACACTAGCCCTAGATATAAACCAAATCCTAAATCTAGCCTTAACTCTAGCCCTAGACCTAAAAACAAAACAAAAAAAACAAAACAAAACAAAAAAAAAAAACTATCCCTACCCGTTAAAGTAACCCTTAACCTAAAAAAAAAAAAAAAAAACACTAACCCTACCCTTAGACCTAAACCTAGTTCTAATTCTGGCTGTAACCCTAACTCTAACTCTAACCCAAACACTGACCCTGCCTTTAAGAGTAACCTACCTCTAAACCTGACCCTAACCAAAAATCTAAACCTAACACTAGACCAAACCAAAATCCTAACCCTAAAACTAGCCCTAATCATAACCCTAGCTCTTACATTACCCACAGCCCTAACCCTAGGCCTAAACCTATCACAAAACCTATATCTAATCCTAGGCCTAAGCATAACCCTAACGCTAACCCTAACATAACACTTGATTAGTCCTTACCCTAGCTCAAAGCCTAACATTTATCCTAAACATAAACCTACACCTATCCCTAAATATACTCCTAACACTAGCCCTAATCCTAAACAAAACCCTAGCCCTAAACCTAGCTCTAAACCTACCCATTACCCTAAACTAAACCTAAACCTATTGATAACTCTCGGCCTAACCCTAAATATAACCAGATAACTAACACTAGACCTATCTGTAAACCTCATACTCGCCATAGACCTAACTCTAGCTCAAACCCTAACACCATAAACCTAAACATAACCATAGCCCTAAACCTAATCCTAAACCTCAATCTAACCATAACCCTATGCCTACATCTAACCATATCCAGCACTCTAACCCTAACCCTACCCCTAATAATGATGCTAGCCCTAATCCAACCCTAATCCTAACCATACTTTAATCTTATCCCTAGAACTAACTCTAAACCTAACCATCGCCCTAGCCCTAACCCTAGCTCAAAACCTAACCTTTATGCTAAACATAACACCAACACTAACTCTAGTTCTAACTTTAACCCTAACCGTAACTCAAGACATATTCCTGACCATAACCATAGCCCTAACCTTAGCTCTAACCCTATCCATTATCCTAACCATTATCCTTACCCTAATGCTAACCCCTAGGCCTAAAACTAACCCTATCGCTAAACCTAACTCTACCAATTACTGTAAACCTAATCTGAACCGAAAACAAAAACCTATCATTACCCTAACTGTAACCCTAGTGCTTATTTGAGCCCTAAACCTAAACCCTAATCTTAACCAAACTCTAACCTGATCCTGACCCTAATAATTCCCCTAGATCTAAACCTTACCCTTAACCCTAAACCTAACCCTTACACTATTCCTAGCCATAAACCTAATCCTAAAATTGTCCTCTCCTCAACAGTAACCCCAAGCTTGACATTAGCCTTAGCCCTTATCCTAGCCCTAACCCTAATAAAAATCCCAGCTGTTATCCTAGCCCTAAACCTAGATTAATCCTAACTCTAACCCTAGCTCTAATCCCAATTCTAACCCTAGCCCTAATCTTAGCTCTAATTTTACCCTTCTTTAAATCTAAACCTAACCCTAGATCTAAGAATAAATCTCTCACACTAGCCCTATCACTAGTTCTAACCCTATCCCTTAATGTAACCCCAGCCCTAGCCCTAAACTTAGTCCTAACCCTTGCCCTATCCATAGCCAAAGCACTAACCTTAGATCATAATCTATCTCTAAATCTAACCATAACCCAAAGCTTAAGCCTATCCCTGACACTAGCCCTAACCCTAACACTAATCTTAAAACTAGTCCTAATGCTAGCCCTAGCCCTAAAACAAAACCGAGCAATAAGATCTATCCCTAACCCATAAACTAAACCAAACTCTAACCATACACCTGCCCCTAACCCTAGCCCTAATTCTAGTTTTAGGCCAAACCCTAAAACTAACCCTGACACTTACTCTGACACTAACACTAATACTAGCTCTAAACATCACCCTAATCCTAACACTAACCTTAACAGTAAACTTAGCCCTAATCTTAACCCTAAAATTAGCCCTAATCATAACCCTTGTACTTACATTAGCCATAATACTAACCCTAGCACTAACTTAACACAAATCCTAGCCCTAATCTGAGCCCTAAGCTGAGCTTTAACCCTAACTCTAACTCTAACACTAGCCCTAGCCATAAGAATAATGATAGTCCTATCCCTAACCTTAAATCTAACCCTGACCCTAACTCATATCCTAATGCTCACCCTAGCTCTAAAAACCTTGTAACCTTAAATTGAAACCTAAAGGTAAACCTATTCTTAATTCAAGTCCTAACCCCAACTCTGACTCTGACTCATATCCTAACACTAACCCTAGCTCTAAATATCATCCTAACTTTAAACCTAACCCTAACACTAGACCTACCCCAACCCTAACCCTAAAATTTACCCTCATTATAACCCTAGTTCTTACATTAGCCATTGCCTTATCATTAGCCCTAAACCTAACCCCAAAACTAGCTCTAATTTGAGCCCCAAACCTAGATTTAACCTTAACCCAAACTCTAGTCCTAATCCTAGCTCTAAGGCTATCCCTTACCCTATGAATAACCCTAACACTAATGGTAGCCCTAGATCTATGCTCTAGGCTAACCAAAATTTTAACCTTATTAATAGTCCTGACCCTAGCCCTCATTACAGCTCTAAACCTATCCCAAACCCGAGCGCTAAACCTGACTCTTATTCTGAACCTTACACAAACCCTAGTCCTAAACCTGACCCTAACACTAGTCTAAAACCTAACACTAGCCCTGGACCTAAACCTAATCCTAAATATAGCCTTATCTCAAGACCTAGACCTAAACAAATACCTAGTCCTAGGCCTTACAATAACCCTTATCCTAACACAAACACTAACTCTACCCCTAGACCTAAACCTACACCTAATTCTGTCTGTAACCCTAACTTGAACTCTCACCCAAACACTGACTCTACCTTTAACAGTAAACCTATTTCTAAACCTGACCCCAACTGAAAATCTAAACCTAACACTATATCTTGACATAACCATAACCCTAAAACTAGCTCTAGCTCTTAAATTCCCCACAGCTTTAACCCTATGCCTAAAGCTAACACAAAACCTAGAGCTAATCCTAGACCTTAACGAAGCCCTAAGCATAACCCTAACCCAAACCTAACCCTGGCCTTAGTCTTAACCCTAGCTCAAAACCTAACCTTTAGTATAAACATAAACCTAGAACTATTCCTGAATCTAACTCTAAACCTAGTCCTAATTCTATCCTTAAACATAGCCCTAAACCTAGCTCTAAACCTACCCATTACCCTAACCCTAACCCTAACCTTAATTGTAACCCTAGCAAAACCCTAACCATAATCCTAACCCTAAACAGAAAACTAACCCTAGTCCTAACCCTAAATTAATACTTGCTATAACCCTAACCATATTTCAAACCTTAACCCTTACAATAAACCTAAACATAACCTTAGACCTAACCCTAACCCTAAACATAAATCTAGCCCTGTCCCTAACCCTAAACCTACATCTAACCATATTTATTACCCCAACCCTAACCCTAACTTAATTATAACCATTCCTCTAACCCTAACCCTAACCCTAAACCTACCATAATCCTATCCCTAAAAATAACTCTGAACCTAACTCTTGCTCTAACCCTAATCATAGCTCAGAATCTAACTCTTACAATAAACATAACACTAACACTAACCCTAGTTCTAACCCATATCTTAACACTAACTCAAGGCCTAATCCTAACCATACGTCTACCTATAAATTAGCTCTAACCGTATCCATTACCCTAATGGAAACGTATACCCTAATGCTAACTCTAGGCCTAACCCTATCTCAAGACCTAATCCTAACCATAACCCTAGCCCTAACCTTAACTCTAACTGTATCCATTACCCTAAACATAACCCTTTCCCTAATGCTAACCCTAGGCCTAACCCTAAACCTATCACTAACCCCAACCCTATCAATTACCCTAAACCTAACCTGAACCCTAAATCTAGCCCTATCATTACTCTAACTGTAACCCTAATGCTAATTTGAGCCCTAACCCTAAACTCAAACCTAAAAGAAATCCTAACCATGACCCTGATCCTTATAATTCACCTAGCTCCAACCTGACCCTTACCCTAAACCTAATCCTTACATTAGGCCTAGCCAAAACTTAACCCTAAAACTATCCATAACCATAATCCTAGACCTGACATTAGCCCTAGATATAATCCTAGCCCTAACCTGACCACAAACCCTAGCCCATAGTAGCACTAAACATAGCCTTAATCATAACCCTAACTGTAAAACTAGGCCTAACTTAAAACCAACCCTATCCCTAATCTTAAACCTAACATAGCCCTATACCTAACCCTAACCCTAATCCTTGCCCTAAAACTATGTCTAACTCTCTCCCTAGCCCTAAAACTAGTTCTAACCCTATACCTTACTGGAATTCTAAACCTAGCCCTAACCATAGGCCTAACACTAGCCATTTTCTCAACCCTAGCCCTAACCCTAGATCTAACCTTAACCCTAAATCTAACCCTAATGCAAAGCCTAAGCCTAAACCTAACACTAACCCTAACCCTAATCCTAACACTATTCCTAAAACTAGCCCTAACTCTAGCCCTAGCCCTAATACAAAACCGAGCCATATCCCTAACCCTAACCATTAACCTAAACCAAACCCTAACCCTACACCTAGCCCTAATCGTATCCCTAATTCTAGTTTCAATCAGAACCCTAAAACTAACCCTAACACTGATTCTGATGCTAACACTAAACATCACCCTAAACATAACACTAGACCTAGCCCTAATCCTAACCCTAACCCTAACCCTAAAACTAGCCCTAATTGTAACCCTAGTACTTACATTAGCCATAACCCTAACCCTATCCCTAACTTAATCCAAAACCTAGCCTAATCTTAGCCCTAAATCGAGCTTTAACACAAACCCTAACCACAACCCTAAAACTAGCACTAATAATAACCATAAACTTAGCTCTAACCCTAGCTCTAACCCTATCCATTACCCTAACTATAATCCTAACACTAATACTAACCCTAGGCCTAAACCTTACCATATCCCTAATCCTAACCCTATCTGTTACCCTAAACCTAACTTGAAGCCTAAACCTAACTATATCATTATGCTAATCCTAAACCTATTCTAATTTGAGTCCTAAATTTAACCTTAACTTATCCCAAACACTAATCACGACACTGACCCAAACAACACCCTTAGCTCTAAACCTGACTCTAACCCTAATCCTAACCCTTACTATACATCTAAACTAACCCTAAACTAGCTTTAACTGTAAAGCTGGACCTGAAATTAGCCCTAGCCCTAATCCTAGCCCTAAAACTAGCCTTAATCCTAACCCAAACCATAACCCGAGGTTTAATCCTAATTCTAACCCTTGCCCTAGCCCAAAACCTAGCTATAAACCGATCGCTTACCCTAAACCTAACCATAACCCTAAACCTAACCATAATCTTAAACTTAACCATAACCCTTGCCCTAACCCTAGGCCTACCCCTAACACTAAGCCTAGCACTAACCCTAATTTAGTTCTATCCTAACAATAAACCTAGCCTTAAGACTAACTGTAACTCTTGCTCGAGCCCTAGCCCTAGTTCTATCCTTAGCCCTAAACCACCACTGGATGTAAACCTAACTCTAAATTTAAACCTAACTCTAAATTTAACCATAAGCATAATTCTAAACCAAACCCTAACACTAGCCCTAACAATAATGCTAATCCTAAAACTTGCCTTACCCCTAGCCCTAGCCTTAAAACAAAACCAAGCCATATCCCTAAACCTAAACCTTAACCTAAACCAAACCATAAACCTACATGTAGCCCTAACCCTAACTCTAAAAATAACCCTGACCCTGACACTGATGCTAACACTAATCCTAGCTCTAAACATCACCATAAACTTAAATTAACCCTAACACTAGACCTAGCCTTAACCCTAACCCTAAAACTAGCCCTAATTGTAACCCTAGTTCATACATTAGTCTTTGTCAAAACCCTAGCTCTAACCCTCACACAAATCCTACCCCTAATTCTAGTCCTAACCTTAGCTTAAACCCTAATCTTAACCCTAACACTAGCCCTAACAAAAACCCTAAACTGAGCCCTAACACTAGCTCTAACCCTATCCCTTACCCTAAGCCAAACTCTAAACCAAATGATAACCCTTGTCCTAGCCCTAATCCTTAGCCTAACTTAAAAACTAACAATATTACTAGTCCTAACCCTATCCCTCATTCTAGTTCTAACCTTAACCCTGACCCGTATTCTGATCCTAACAGTAACTCTAGGTCTAAACCTGACCCTGAACCTAAACCCAAACCTAACACTAGCCCTACCAGTAAGCCTATTCCTATACCTGACACTAACACTAATTCTAGACCCAAAACTAATCCTAAATATAGCTAAATTCTAGCCTTAGACCTAAATAAAATTTTAGCCCTAACAATAAACCTTAACTTAAACTAAAAACTTACCCTACTCCTAGACCTAACACTAGTCCTAATTCTGGCTCTAATACTAACCCTAATCCTATCTGGAACACTGACACTGACCCTTACATTGGCTTATCTCTAGACCTGACCCTAACCCAAAACCTAGTCCTAACACTAGACCTAGCCATAAACCTAACCCTAATATTAGCCCTAAACATAACCCTAGCCCCAATCCTATTTTAATCCTAATCTAAAGCCTAACAGTAGCCCCAACACTAACCATAGTCCTAACCCTAGCCCTAAACCTAACACAAAACCTAGCCATAACCCTAGGCCTACACTCATCCCTAAGCATAACACTAACCCTAACCCTAGCCCTAACACTAACCCTAACACTAAAACTTGCCTTAGACCTAACCTTAGCTCAAAACCAAACCCTTACCCTAAACATTACCCTAACCCTATCCTAAACCATAACCTTAACCCTAGCTCTTATCCTAACCTTAATCCTAGCTCAAACTTTAGTTCTAACCCTGTCAATTACCCTAACCCTAACCCTAATTATAACCCTATTCCTAACACTACACCTAACCCTAACCATAAACTTATCCCAAGACCTAACCATAAACCTAAACCTCACCATAGCCCTAACCCTAGCAGAAATATTAAGCCCTAAACTAAACCTAATCCTAAAACTAGCCCTAATCCATACCCTAACCCTAACCCTAAATGTAACATTATCCATTACCCTAAACCTAACCCTAATTGTAATGAAAACTCTAGACATAACCCGAACCCTAAACCAAACCCTAACCATAAACATATCCCTAGACCTGAATGTAAACCTAACCCTCACTCGAGACATTACCCTAGCTCAAACAGTAACCCTTACCCTAACCTAACAATAACCCTAGCCCTAAACCTAACACTTACTGTAAACCTAACCCTAGCCCTATCACTAAACCTAACTCTAATTTTAGATTTAATACAAACCATAACCTAGCCCTAACCCTAGCTCTAAATCTATCCATTATACTAAACATAAATTCTAACCTAATGATAACCTTAACCCTATTGCTAAACCTAACCCATCCATTACACTAAACCTTAACTGAAACCTAAACCTAACCCTATCCATTACCTTAACCCTAAGCCTAAACATAACACTAATTTAATCCCTAAACCTAAACTTTGACCAAAACCAAATGCTAACCCTGAGCATGGCCCTAATAATACCCCTAACTCTAAACCTGACCCTTACCCTAAACATAGCTCTGACACCAGACCTAGCCATAACCTAACCCTAAAACTAATCTTAATCATAACACTAGACTTGACATTAGCCCTAGCCCTAGTTCTATCCCTGAACCTACCAGAAACCCTAGCCCTAAACCTAGCCTTAATCCTAATGTAAACACTAACCCTAGCCCTAATCCTAATTCTAACCCTCTCCCTAGCCCTAAAGCTAGCTATAACTCCACCCATTCCCCTAAACTTAATCCTAACCCTAATGCTAATCCTAAACCTAGCACTACCCTTAGGCCTAGTATTCCCCTAGGCCTAACCCTAAAACTAACCCTAGCCCTATTCCTAGCCCTATTTTAGCTTTAACCCTAACCTTAACCCTAAGCCTAGGTTCTAAATCTAAATCTAACTCTCGTCCTAGCCATTTCCCTAGATCTAACCCTATCCCTTACCGTAACACTAACCTTAGCCCTAACCCTAATGCTGGATCTAACCCTAACTCTAAATCTAACCCTAACCCCAAGCCTAAACCTCACCCTAACACTAGTGCTAACACTAATACTAATTCAAAATCTAGCCCTAACCCTAGTCATAGTTCTAAAACAAATCGAGCCATAGCCCTTAACCTAACCCTAACCCTAACCCTAACCCATAGAAGTCAAGATGAAGCAAAACCTTAAAACACAAACTGTTCCTGACAGTGAACCTTGAACTGAGAAGGCCCAACCTGGGAAACATAGTAATGCTAGGTAAAAGATGAATCCTGACCGGTATCAAAGAAATTTGAACAAAACTAACTCTAACCCAAATGTTAATTCTAACCCTAGCCCTAACCCTTATCCTAAAACTAAGCCTTTCCTGTTTACAGGGCTTGATGATAAAAGTCCCAAACTTGGGGTGCCTAGTAGGAAAAGGTACTAGATTAATCCTGCCCAGTATCAAAAATTCTGACCAATAATTGGGGAAGGTGTTTCAGTACATGCCTATTTCCCCTGTTTTCTCCTAAATTGTTTTTTCATGCTTCAGCTTAAGGTACTTTTACAAAGAACAAACCAGAGCATTCCCACAGCAAAGTGAGTGTGTGAAGTTTTATGCAGCTAGCACCAACCCTGTTTGATTTCCAGCTCCATTCCTATTCACGCCTATAGGCCATAATGTAGTGAAAACTAAAAATTCAAACTGTTCCTGACACTGAACTATTGAACCTTGAAGGCCCAAACCGGGAAGGCCACTAAGGTTGGTCAAAGATGAATCCTGTACAGTTTCAAAGTAATCTGACCAAAAAAATTTGAATCTCTTTTGGTACATGTGTATTTTTCTTGCTCCTAAGCACTCAGAGATAAAGTTGTTTCTTTATACTTCAGCTTAGGAATACATCACAGTAAACAAATCAGAGAATGCTCACTGAGAACTGATTGAGTATATGAAGTTTCAAGAAACTAGCACAAACCCTGTTTGATTTCCAGCTTCATTCCCATTCAGCCCTACAGGGCAAAAAGAAGAGAAACATGAAAATTGAAACTGTTCCAGAGAAAAATCCCTTTTACGTAGGAGGCCCAAATATTTGGGGTATAGTAAAAATAGAAAAATGGTGAATCCTGCCCAGTATCATAGAAATTTTTTTAAAAAACTAACTCTAACCCTAACACCAGGTTTAAACCTAGTCCTAACACTAAGTCTAAATCTAAACCTAATCTGTTTACAGAACCTTTGATCATAAAAGTTTTGAAATTGGGGCGTCTAGTGGGGCAATCTTACAGAAGAATCATGGGCAGTTTCAAAGAAATCTGATAAAATAATTGGGGGAGCTATTTCAGTACATGCATATTTCCCTGTTTCCTCCTAATGTGTTCTCAGATAAATTTGTATTGCGTGCTTCAGCTTATTATTAATTTCACAAGGAACAAACCAGAGAGTGCCCACAGAGAACTGATTGAGTGTGTGAAGTTTCAAGCAGTTAGCACCAACCTTGTTTTATTTCCAGCTCCATGTCCATTTACCCATGTAGATCAAAATGAAGTGAATCCCTAAAATACAAATTGTTCCTGTCAGTCAAGAATTGAATAGAGAAGGCTGAAACCTGAGAAACATAGTAAGGCTAGGTAAAAATGTATCTTACCCAGTATCAAAGAAATTTGAACAAGACAAAATCTAACCCTAATGCTAGACCTAACTCTAACCTAGCCTGTTTAGAGAATCTTTGATCATAGGAGTCTGAAAGTTGAGGAGCCTAGTGGGGCAAGCTAACAGATGAATCCTGCCCAGTATGGAAGAAATCTGACCAAAAGATTGAGGGAGGTATTTCAGTACATGCATACTTTCCTGTTGTCTCCTAAAATGCTCTCGCATAGTGTTGTTTTTGCATGCTTCATCTTTGGGATACTTTCACAAGGATAAAACCAGAGCTTCCTCACAGAGAACTGATTGAGTGTATGAATTTCAAGCAGCTAGCAAAAACCCTGTTTGTTTTCCAGCTCCATTTCCATTTACCCATACAGGTCAAAATGAAGAGAAACCTTAAAATAAAAACTGAAATACTGACAGAAAACCAGTGAATCTAGAAGGCCCAAACCTGAGGAACATAGTAAAGTTAGGAAAATATGAATCCTGCCCAGTATCAAAGATACATGAACAAAACTGACTCTAACCCTAACACAAGGTTTAAACCTCACCCTTACCCTAAGGCTAATCTGTTTAGAAAACCTATTATCATAGAAGTCCCAAATTAAGGGAGCCTTAATTTGGGACTTCTATGATAAACATAAAAATTGAAACTGTTCCTGATGGCAAACCTTTTATGTAGGAGGCAAGCTAACAGATGAATCTTGTGCAGTATCAAAGAAATCTGACCAAATAATTTGGGGAGGTAGTTCAGTACATGTATATTTCCCTGCTGTCTCCAAGAGTACTTTTGGATAATAATATTTTTCAATGCTTCAGCTTTGGGAACATTTCACAAAGAAGAAACCAGAGCGCCCACATAGAACTGATTGTGTGTGTGCAGTTTTAAGCAGCGAGCACCAACCATGTTTGATTTCAAGTTTCTTTTCCATTAACCCGTATAGGTCAAAATGAAGGAAACCCTAAAATACAAATTGTTCCTAACAGCAAACGATTGAAGGGATAAGACCCAAACCTGGGGAAAATAGTAAGGCTAGGTAAAAGACAAATTATGTCAAGTATCAAGTGAATTTGAACAAAAGTTACTCTAACTCTAACAGTAGATCTAACCCAACCCTAACCTAATTCTAACCTGTTTAGAGTACCTGTGATCATAGAAGTCCCAAAATTGGGGAGCCTAGAGGCACAACTTAACAGACGAATCTTGTGCAGTATCAAAGAAATTTGATGAAAAATTGGGGGAGGTGTTTTAATTCATTCATATTTCCCTGTTTTTTTCTTAAAGTGCTCATGGATAAATTGTTTTTCATGCTTCAGCTTAAGGTACTTTCACAAAGAAAAACCAAGGAGTGCCCACAGAGAGCTGATGTAGTGTGTGAAGTTTCATGCACTAGCACCAAACCTGTTTGATTTCCAGCTCCATTGCATTCACATCTATAGGCCATAATGAAGTGAAACCTAGAAATTCAAACTGTTCCTGACACTGAACCATTGAACCTTGAAGGCAGAAACCTGGGGAGCCTACTAAGTCTACGTCAAGGATTAATCTTGTACAGTATCAAATTAATCCAACCAAAAAATTTGAAGCTCTTTCAGTATATGGGTATTCTGTTTGTTCCTAAAGCACTCAGAGATAAAGCTGTTACTTTCTATTTCATCTTAGGGCTAATTCCATGGCAAACACCAGATTATGCTCACTGAAAATTTATGGAGTGTGTAAAGTTTCAAGCAGCTAGCCCAAATACTGTTCGATTTCCAGCTTCATTTCCATTCACCCCTACATGGCAAAAAGAAGAGAAACATAAAAATTGAAACTGGTCCTGAAGGCAAACCCTTTATGTAGGAGACCCAAACATTTGGTGTATAGTCAAAATAGGAAAAAGATGAATTCTGCACAGTATCATAGAAATTTGAAAACAAAATTCTTACCTTAACACTAGCTCTAATCCTAGTCCTATCATTAACCCTAACACTAACTTTAACCTGTTTAGAGTCCCTTTGATCCCAAAATCCCACCCTTGGGGAGCAAAGTTGTGTAGGCTAACAGATGAATCTTTCACAATATCAAAGAAATCTGACCAATAATTGGGGAGGTAGTTCAGTACATGCATATTTCCCTGATTTCTCCTAAAGTGCTCTCACAAAAAGTTGCTTTGCATGTCTCAGATTAGGGCTACTTTTACAAGGAATAAACCAGAGAATGCCCATAGAAAACTGATTGAGTGTGTGAAGTTTGAAGTTCCTAGCACCAACCCTGTTGGATTTCCAGCTCCATTTTAATTTACACGCATAGGTCAAAATGAAATGAAAACTTAAAATACAAACTTTTAGAGAGCAAACCCTTGAACCAAGAGGCCCAAACCTAAAGAATATAGTAAGGCTAGATAAAAGTTGAATCCTGCCCAGTATCAAAGAAATTTGAATTAAACTAAATTTAACAAAACACTAGCTGTAACTCTAGCCCTAATACTAAATCTAATCTAACCTGTTTAGAAAACCATTGATCAAAGTAGTCCCCCAATAAGGGAGCCCAGTGGGGCAAGCTAACAGATGAATCCTGTGCAGTGTCAAGGAAATCTGACCAAATAATTGGGGGAGGTATATTAGTACATGCATATTTTCCTGTTTTCTCCTAATGTGCTATTGGATAAATTATTTTTTCATGCTTCACATTAAGGTACTTTCAAAAGGAACTACCAGAGAGTGCCCACAGAGAGCTGATTGGGTGTGTGAAGTTTCAAGCAGCTAGTACTAATTCTGTTTGATTTCCAGCTCCATTTTCATTCACATATATCGGCCATAATAAAGTGAAACCTAAAAATACAAACTGTTCCTGACACTGAACTGGCAAACCTTTAAAACCCAAACTTGAGGATCCTACTAAGACTAGGAAAAGGATGATTCCTGCACAATATCATAGTAATCCATCCAAAAAAATTGAAGCTTGTTCCTAAAGTGCTCACAGATAAAGCTGTTTCTTTCTAATTCAGCTTTGGGCTACTACCAAAAGAAACAAATGAGAAAATGTGCACTGAGAACTGATCTGTGAAGTTTCAAGCAGCTAGCCCAAAACTTGTTAGAGTCCAGATCCATTTCCATTCAACTCTATAGGGCAAAATAAAGTGAAACATGAAAATTAAAACTTCTCCTGAGAGCAATCCCTTTTAGTAGGAGGCCCAAACATGGTGAGCATACTAAGAATAGGAAAAAGATAAATCCTGCCCAGTATCCAAAAGGTTGAAAAAACTAATTCTAACCCTAACACTAGTTCTAACCCTAACTCTAACCATAACACTAATAAGCCTAACCTGTTAAAATAACCTTTGATCACAAAAGTTTGAAACTTGGGGAGACTCGTGGGGCAAGCTTACCTATGAGTCCTGCACAGTATCAAAGAAATCTGACCAAATAATTGGGGTAGGTATTTCAGTATATGCATATTGCCCTGTTTTCTCCTAAAGTGCTCTTAGATATACTTGTTTTGCACACTTCAGCTTATCGCTAATTTTAAAGGAAGGAACCAGAGAGTGCCCACAGACAACTGATTAAGTATGTGAAGTTTTAACCAGCTAGCACCAACCCTCTTTTTTCCAGCTCTATTCTCATTTACACATATAGGTCAAAATGAAGTGAGACATTAAAAACAAACTATTCCCAACAGTGAACCATTGAACCGAAGAGGCCCCAAACTGGGGCACATAGTAAGGCTAGGTAAAAGACATATTTTCCCAGTATCAAAGAAATTTGAACAAAACAAATTCTAACCCTAACCCTAGCTCTAAAGCAAGCCCTAACCCTAACCGTAACACTAACACTTTCCTGTTTAGAGAACCATTGATCCTAGAAGTGCCAACCTTGGGGAGCCTAGTGGAGCAAGCTAAAAGATAAATACTGTGTATTATCAAAGAAATCTGATTAAATTGTTGGGAGACTCATTTCAGTACATACATGTTTCTTTGTTTTCTCCTTAAGGGCTCTCGGATACAATTTCTTTTGCATGCTTCACCTTTGGTCTACCTTCAAAGGAATGAAACCAGAGAGTGCCCACTAAGAACTGATTGTGTGAAGTTTCAAGCACCTCCTGCCAACCCTTTTTGATTTCCAGCTCAATTTTCATTCACATCAATAAACCATAAAGAAGGGAAACCTTAAAATACAAACAGTTCCTGACAGCAAACCATTGAACCGGCAAAGCCCAAACCTGTGGAGCATAGTAAGGCCAAGTAAAAGATGAATCATGCCCAGTATCATAGAAATTTGAAGAAAACTATGGACCCATGGGTGCTCTCAGTGCAGAAGGAAGGCTGGGCTGCACAGTTTCTCTGGGTGCAGACAGCAGTCTCAGCCATACTGGTGCTCTCTGCACAGATGGAGGACAGCACAGAACACAGAGGCTTCTCTTGCAGATCACCAGACCAAGCTCTGGACACAGCACAAGGTCACTCCAGTACCACCCACCTCACCAAACACCATACATGGGTAATAGATGGAATCCATCTTGCAAAACCTTACTCACAATCTATCTGTGGGCTTGGCTACTAGCTTGGTTCTGCAGCTTATCAGTTACCCGGTTTCCAACTCCCCTACCTCCAGCTGTGATAAATCAAGATTTTCCTCACAAGCTTTTGGGAGGTGTAGTTATCAAGGTAGAACAGCAACTGTACAGGCACATGGTTTCCAATTCAGAGACTAAGAGTAGGGAGGCTCCAGGTAGAAGCTCAAGCCCTCTCACCCTGGCTACCTCCTCCACCCTGAGCACAGAGACTCAAGCTAGGAATAGACAACTTCACCTACTGTGAGAAAAGAAAACAGAGTTCTGAGAGACTTTTTTTCTTTCTTACATTTATTTTCTTGCTGTTCTCATCCATTCTCCTCTAAGCTTCCCCCTCTGGTTCTCACAACCTAAACATATGTGAAAACAAGAACTTTCCATGAAATTGGACTTTAAGATCTGAATCACTAGAATTGTATAATATAGAGGAACTGCATAGGCCTCACCATCTCTTTATTTGCTCTTATTTTCTTTCTCCCTCTCTTTCTTTCTTGTTATTTTTTCTTCTTTTTTTATTCCTCTTCCCCACTTTTAGCCTCCTAACTTTTACTATTTATATATAGGGTAATTTTATGAATACAGATAAGTTGTTTTGATTTATAACTTCTTCCATAAATTCCCCCTGTCTATTCATTAGAGTTCTCCTCCAATGTTGCTAAGTTAGATTAATCACATACCCTCATTCCTTTCCCTCTTAATATAGCATCTTACTCCTGACTCTCAGTTCTCTATGCACCAACATAAATGGTATGCCTTTTATGAAACTAATGACTATATTGTAAATAATAATTGAAGCCAACATCTGTAGACACAGAGTCTAAATATAAATGTATTTATAATGGTTAGGCTTAGGCTTCGGGTTAGGTTTATATTTAGAGTTAGGTTTTGGTCTATGCTTAGGGCTAGGGTTAAGGATAAGGCAAGGGTTAGGATGAAGGTTTGGGTTAGGTTTAGTATTATGGTAAGGGATAGGGTTACAACTAGTGATAGGGCTAGTATGAGAGTTAGAGTTAGTCTTAGGGCTAGGATTAAGGTTAGGGTTAGGGATAGGGCTAAATTAGGGTAGTGTTAGTGTTAGGTTTAGGCCTTGGGTTAGGGTTAGAGTTAGTAGTATGTTTAGGGTATGGTATTGGGTCATAGCTAGGTTGAGGGCTAGGAAAATGGTTAGTATTAGGGTTAGGGATAGTGTTATTTTTAGCATTATGATTAAAGCTAGGTTTAGGGCTAGGATCAGGGCTAATGTTTGTGTTAAGGTTAGGGCTAGTATTAGGGCTAGGGCTAATGTCAAGTCTAGTGTTACAGTTAGGGATAGATTTAGTGTTTGGTTTATGTCTTCATCCAGTGTAGGAGTTAGTTTTATACTAAGGGTCAGTTTTAGAGCTAGGGTTATTATTAGGGTCAGGATCAAGGTGAGGGTTTGGGTTAGGTTAGTGTTTAGGTTTATGGCTTGAATTATCATTAGGGTTATGGGTTAAGGTAATGAAAGTGTTAGGTTAAGGGTTAGGTGTGGTTTAGTGTAATGGATAGGGTTAGGGTTAGGCCTAGTGTTAGCATAAGGGTGATCATTAGGGTAATGGATAGGGTTAGACCTACAATTAGGGGTAGGGTTATATATAGGATTAGGGCTTTTGTTTGGGTTAGGGTTAGGGTTTAGTGGTGGTTTAGGGTAATGGATTGGTTTAGGGTTAGTACTAGGGTTAGCATAATGAGTTATCATTACGGTACTGGATAGGGTTAGACCTAAGATTAGGGGTAGGGTTAAGTATAGAATTAGGGCTTTTGTTTGAGTTAGGGTTAGATTTACATTTAGGGTTAAACACGCTTTAGCAGCTGGGGATGTGGCTCAAGAAGTAGCGTGCTCGCCTGGCATGCACAGGGCACAGGGTTCGATCCGTAGCACCACATACCAATAAAATAAAGACGTTCTGTCCACCAAAATCTAAAAAAATAAATATTTTTAAAAAATCTATGTTTAGGACTCTGATTAAGGGTAGGTTTGGGGTTAGATTAGGGCTAGGGTTAGGGCTACAGCTAATGTACAGAGTAGCATTATGATTAGAGCTAGTGATAGGGTCAGGGTTAGGGCTACGTCTAGTGTAAGGTTTAAGTTTATGGTTATGATGATGTTAAGAGCTAGGTTTAATGTTAGGGTAAGAGTCAGGGTCCAGATTATTTTTCAGGTTAGGGTTAGGACTAGAATTAGAGATAGGATTAGGGCTAGGTGTAAGGTTAGTGTTTGGTTTAGGTTAAATATTAGGGTTAGGATTAGGATTCAGTTTTGTTTTAGGGCTAGAGGTAGATTTACGGCTAGTTTTAGGATTAATGTTAGGATTAGAGCTAGTGTTAGTGTAAGGTTTAGGCTTAGGTTTAGGGTTGGATATAGAGTTTGGTTTAGATCTAGGCTTTGAGCTAGGGCTAAGGATAGGGCTAGGATTAGGGCTAAGTTTAGGGCTTGGTTTAGGGTGATGGTAAGGGATAGGTTTAGACCTAGGTATAAGGGTAGAGCCAGAGTTTGAGTTAGTCTTAGGGCTAGGGTTAGGGATGGGTTAGGGATCGGGCTAAATTAGGGCTGGGATTAGGACTAGGGTTAGTGTTAGGTTTAGGCCTAGGTTTAGGGCTAAGGTTAGTGTTAGGGTTAGGGTTAGGGTTAGGTTAAGGGATGGGATTATAGCTACTTTTAGGACTAGGGTGAGGATTAGAATTAGGGTTATGGTTAGGGTTAGGTTTATGATTATGGCAAGGTTTATGGCTAGGATGTGGTCTAAGGTGTGTGTTAGGATTAGGACTAGGATTAGAGCTAAGGCTAATGTAAGGTCTAGGATTACAGTTAGGAAGAATTTTAGGGTTAAGTTTATATCTAGGTCTATTGTAAGGGTCCAGTTTCTTGTTAGGGTCAGGTTTAGAGCTATGGGTATTATTAGGGTCAGGGTCAGGGTTAGGGTTTGTATTAGATTACGGTTTAGGGTTAAGGCTCTAGTTATCATTACAATTAGGGATAGGTTAATGATAGATTTAGGTTTAGAGTTCAGGTTAGGTGTAGGGTAATTGATAGGTTTAGGGTTATGGATAAGATTAGGGTTCAGGCTAGGGTTAGCAGAAGAATTAGGATTATCATTAGGGTAATTGATAAGGTTAGAGCTAGTGATATGGCTAGTGTTATGCTTAGGGTTACATCTAGGGTTAGGCTTAGGTTTTAAGGTTAGGGCTAAGGTTAGGGTTATGGTTAGCTTTAGGGTTAATGGTAGGGTAGGGCTTGGGTTAGGGCTAGGATTTGCAATACATTAGGGCTATGGCAAATGTAAGAATGTTGTTATGATTAGGACTAGTTTTAGGGTTAATGTTAGAGCTAAGTATAGATTTAGGGTTAGGTTTAGGGTTAGGGTGATGTTTAGAGCTAGGGTTAGTGTTAGTATTAGGGTCAGTGTTCAGTTTAGGGTTATGGTTAATGGGAAAGCCAGAATTAGGACTAGGGTTAAGTCTAGGGGAAGTGTTAGTGTTTGGCTTTAGGCTAAGGGATATTATTAGGGCTAAGGCTAGGTTTTTCTTTAGGTCTAGGGCTAGAGTTATGAATAGATTAGGATTAGATTTAGGTCTAGTGCTATTGTTAGGGTTAAGTTTAGGTATAAGTTTACCAGTAAGGCTAGTGTTAGAGTTCAGTTTAGGTTTAGGTTCAGTTTTAGACCTATAATTAGTGTTAGGGTCAGTATAAGTGTCAGGGTTAGGGTTAGGGTTTGGGTTATGCTTAGAGCTAGAATGAGGACTAGGGTTAGGAATACTAATAGGGTTAGGGTTTTAGTTAGGTTAAGGATTAGTGTTAGGATAAGGATTAGCATTAGGTTTAGGTTTTGGCATAGGGTAAGAGATAGTATTAGAACTAGGGTTGGGCTAGAGTTAGGGTTAAAGCTAGGGTTAGGGCTCAGATTAGGGCTATTTTTTTGTTATGATTATGGCTATGGTAAGAGGAATGGCTAATGTAAAAACTAGGATTCTAGGGTTAGATTTAGGGTTATGGTTAGGGTTTAAACCTCTAGTGTTAGGATTAGGTTTAAGTTTAGGTTGAAAATTAGAGCTAGTCTTAGTTTTAGGTTATTAATAGTGAGGGTCAGGTTTAGTTTTAGGGTTAGTGTTTGGACTCAAATGAAGGCTAGGGTTACTATAAGGGTTCGGTTTAAGGTTAGGGTGATATTTGGATCTAAGGTGAGTGTTAGGATATGAGTCAGAGTTAGGGTTTGTATTAAGGTTAAGATCAGGACTCAAATTAGGGTTAGGGTTAGGTCTAGGTGTAGTGTTAAGATCTGGTTTAAGTTAAGGTTTAGGGTTAGGGCTATTGTTAGGTTTTGTTTTACTGCAAGTGTTAGGGTTAGGGCTAGTTTTATGATTAGCGTTAGGGCTAGGGCTAGTATTAATGTTAGGCTTAGGCTTAGGGTTATTTTTCGATTTAGAGTTAGGGTTAGACCTAGTGTTAGGAATAAAGATAAGGATTAGGCAATGGTTATGGCTAGGTTTAGGGCTAGGGTTAGGAATACAGTAATGGATGGGTTAGAAGTAGGGATAGGGCTAGTATGAGAGTTAGAGTTAGTCTTAGGGCTTGGTTTAGGTTTAGGGTTAGGGATAGGTTTAAATTAGGGCTAGAATTAGGACTAGGGTTAGTGTTCACCTTAGGCCTAGAGTTAGGGTTAGGGTTAGGGTTAAGTTTAGGATTAAGGTAACGGATGGGTTAGAAGTAGGGATAGGGCTAGTGTGAGAGTTAGAGTTAGTCTTAGGGCTAGCGTTAGGTTTAGGTTTAGGGATAGGTTTAAATTACGGCTAGAATTAGGGCTAGGGTTAGTGTTCACCTTAGGCCTAGAGTTAGGGTTAGGGTTAGGATTAAGTTTAGGGTAAAGAATGGCGTTATAGCTAGTTTTAGAGACAGGGTGAGGGTTAGAATTAGGGTTAGGGCTATGGTTAGGTTTAGGGTTATGATTAAGGCTATGCTTTATTTCAGGATTAGGGCTAGGGCTAATATCAGATATAGGGTTATAGTTAAAGTTAGTTTTAGGGTTAGGTTTATGGCTACATGTAATGTAAGGGTTAGGTTTAGGTTAGGGTCAGGTTTAGAGCTAGGGGTATTATTAGGGTCAAGGTCTTGATTGTAAGTTTGGGATAGGTTAAGGTTTAAAGTTAGGGATTGAATCATTTTTATGGTTAGTGTTAGTGTAATTATAGGGTGAGGTTTAGGGTTTAGGCTTGGTTTAGAATAATGCATTGGTTTAGGATTAGGGATGTGGTTAGATTTAGGCCTAGGGTTATGGTTATGGCAATGGATAGGGTTAGAGCTAGCATTAGGGCTAGAGTTATGGTTTTGAGTAGGGTTAGGGTTAGGATTAGGGTTAGTGTTCAAACTCGAGTTAGAGCTTGGATTAGGGCTAGGTTTTGGGTTAAGTTAGTGCTAGGGTTAGGGGTAAGGCTAATGTAAGTACAGGGTTACAATTAGGGTTAAATTTAGGGTTAGGGTTAGTGGTAGGTCTAGTGTTAGGTTTAGGGTTATGGTTAGGGTGATGTTTAGACTAGGGTTAGTATTATGGTCAGAGTCAGGGTTAGTGTTAGTTCTAGTTTTCAGCATAAAACTAGAATTAGAGGTAAGGTTAGGTTTAGGGTTAGGGTTTGGATTACGTTAAGGGTTAGGGTTAGGGCTATGGCTCAGTTTTGTTTTAGGGCTGGGTTAAAGTTAGATTTAGAGTTAGGGTTAGGGATTTGGTTAGGCTTATTATTAGGGTTTGATTTAGAGTTAAAATTAGATCTAGGTTAGGGCTAGAGCTGATGATAGGCCTAGGGTTAGGGCTAGGATTATGGTTCCGAAAAGGGATATGGTTAGAACTAGAGATGGGGATAGGGTGAGAGTTATAGTTAGTCTTAGGTCTATGGTTAGGGCTAGGGTTAGGAATAGAACTAAATTAAGACTAAGATTAGGGTGAGGGTTAGATTTTGGGTTAGGCCTAATGTTAGGTATAGGTTTAGGATTAAGGCTAGGTTTAGGGCTAGGATAAGGGCTGGGATTTGTGTTAGGTTTAGGGCTAGGATTAGGGCTGTGGCTAATGTCAGGTCTAAGATTATGATTGGGGATAGTTTTAGAATTAGGGTTATGGATAGGTCCAGTGTAAGGGTTAGGTTTAGTGTTAAAATTAGCTTTAGAGCTAGGAGATTTATTAGGGTCAGGGTCAGTTTAGAGTTTGTTTGAGGTTAGGTTTTTAGGGTTAGGGCTTGAATTAGCACTAGGGTGTGGGTTAGTGTAATGATAGGGTTTTGTTTAGAGTTCACTTTAGGTTTAGGGTGATTGATAGGTTTAGAGTTAGTGATAGGGTTAACGTTAGGCCTAGGGTTTGTATTAGGGTAAGGCTTATGGTTAGTATAATGGATAGGATTAGAGCTAAGTTTAGGGCTAGGTTTATGGTTATGAATAGGTCTTGAATTAGGGTTAGGGTTAGGATTAAAACTAGGGTTAGGCTTAGGTTTATGTTTAGGATAAGTGTTAGTTTTACAGGTAGGGTTAGTGCTAGGGTGAGTGTTAAGTTTAGGGTTACTTCTAGGGATAAGATTATAGTACTCATAGTGTTAGGGTTAGGATTAGGGCTAGGGACATCTTTAGGGATAGAGTTAGGGTTAGGGTAATGTATACAATTAGATGTAGATTTAGGGCTATGTTTAACGTTAGATTGAGGTTTAGGCTTAGAGTTAGGGCTATGGTTATTTTTAGGTTTATAGTAAGTGTTAGGGTTTGAGCTAGGGTTAGGTCTATGGCAAGTGTGAGGTTTAAGATTAGGTCTAGGGTTAGTTTTCCAGCTAGGTTTAGATATAGCATTAAGCCTAGGATTACCAATAAGGCTATATTTAGGTTTAGAGTAATGGGTAAGTTTAGAGCTAAGTTTAGGGCTAGGGTTAAGTTTAGGATTAGGGCTAAGGTTAGGGTTAGATTGAGGGATAGGTGTAGGTTTATGTTTAGAGTAATGTTTAGCCTTTGAGCTAGGATTAGGACTAAGGCACAGGTTAGGTTAGGGTTACGGCTAGGGTTAAGGTTAGGGTTATGCTTAAGGCTTGATTTAGGCCTAGGATTAGCTCTAGATTTTGTGTTAGGTTTAGGCCTAGGGTTAGGGCTATGGGTAATGTAAGTGCAAGGGTTATGTTCAGGGCTAGTTGTAGGGTTAGGGTTATGGCTACGTCTAGTGTTAGGTTTAGATTTTCGGGTAGGGTCAGATTTAGAGATAGGTTTACTCTAAAGACAGGGTCAGTATTTGGGTTAGAGTTAGTGTTAGGGTTACAGCCAGAAATCAGACTATGTTTAGGTCTAGGGTTAGGGTTAGTGTTTGAGTTATGTTAAGAATTATTTTTAGGGCTAGGGCTAGGTTTATGTTTAGGTCTAGGGCTAGAGTTAAGGCTAGCTTTAGGATTTGGTTTAGGTCTAGGTCTAGTGTTAGTGTTTCATCTACGGTTAGCATCAGTTTTAGACCTAGGGTTAGTGTTAGGGTCAGAATAAGAGTCAGGGTTAGTGTTAGGGATTGGGATAGGGTTAGAGCTAGAATGAGGGCTAGGTTAGGAGTACTAATTGGGTTAGTGTTTTGGTTAGCCTAAGCATTAGAAATAGGTCTAGGGTTACCATTAGGGTTAGGGTTTTTCTTAGGTTTAGGGATAGCCTTAGAGCTAGGGTTAATGCTAGAGTTAGGGTTAGGGTTAGGGTTAAATATAGGTTTAGAGCTTGGATTAGGGATAGTTTTTGTGTTAGGGTTAGGGCTAGATTTGGGCATTGACTAATGTAAGAGCCAGGGTTACAATTAGGGGTAGTTTTAGGGTTAGGGTTAGGTGTAGGTGTAGTGTTAGGTTTAGGTTTATGATTAGGGTTATATTTAGAGCTAGGGCTATTGTTAGGATATGAGTCATCATCAGGGTTAGTTTTAGGGTTAGGTATAGGACTCAAATAAGGGCTAGGGTTACTGATAGTGTTCCGTTTAATATGAGGGCTATGGTGACTGTTAGGATATCAGTTAGGGTCAGGGTTAACTTTAAGTTTAGGGTTATGACTTAAATTAGGGCTAGGGTTACTGTTAGGGTTTGGTTTAAGTTTAAGGTGGTCTTTAAAGCTAGGGTCAGTGTTAGGATATGAGTCAGGGTCAGGGTAAGTTTTAAGCTTAGGGTTAGGACTCGAATTAGGGCTAGGGTTACATCTAGGTGTAGTGTCAGTGTTTGGTTTAAGTTAAGGTTTAGGGTTAGGGCTGTTGCCCAGTTTTGTTTTAGTCCTAGGTTTAGGGTTTGGGTTAGTTATAAAATTAGCATTAGGCTTAGGGCTAGTGTCAGTGTTAGGCTTAGGCTTTGAGTTAGGGTTAGATTTGGATTTAGCTTTGATCTAGGATTAGGGCTAGGTCTAACTATTGGGCAAGGGTTAGGGCTAGGGTTATGGTTACGGTAACAGATAGGGTTAGAACTAGGGCTAGGGCTAGGGTGAGAGTTAGAGTTAGTCTTAGGCCTAGGGTTTTGGTTAGTTTTAGGGATAGGACTAAGTTAAGGCTATGATTAGGGCTAGGGTTAGTGTTCAGCTTAGGCCTAGTGTTAGGGCTAGGGTTATAGTTAATTTTAGGGTAAGGTATGGTGCTATAGCTAGGTTTAGATATAGAGTGAGGGTTAGAATTAGAATTAGGTTTATGATTAAGGCTGGGTTAAGGGTTAGGATGAGGGCTAAGTTTTGTTTTATGGTTAGGTCTAGAATTAGGGCTAGGGCTAATGTCAGGTCTAGTGTTACATTTTGGGGTAGATTTAGGGTTAGGTTTTTGTCTATGTCTAGTGTAAGTGTTAGGCTTAGGGTAAGCATCAGGTTTTGAACTAAGTATATCTTTAGGGTCAGGATCAGGGTTGGGGTTTGTTTTAGGTTAAAGTTTAGGGTTAGGGCTCAAATGAGCATTAGAGTTAGTTAGGGTTAGGGTAATTGATTGGGTTAGGGTTAGGTTTCAAGGTAGGTTTAGGGCAATGGAGAGCTTTAGGGTTAGCAAAAGGGTTAGGGTTATGCCTAGGCTAAGCATTAGGATTAGGGTTATCATAAGGATAATACATAGGGTTAGATCTATGGTTAGGGTTAGGGTTAGGTTACGATTAGGTCTAGAGTTAGGTTAGGTTTGGGGTTAGGGCTAGTAACCATAGCTTAGGGTTAGGGTTATATTTAGGATAAAGATTAGGTTTTGAGCTAGGGTTAGGTCCAGGATGAAGGTTAGGTTTAGTGTTATGGTCAATGTTAGGTTTAGGGTTAGGGCTAGGGTTTTCATTAGGGTTAGGATTAGGTTTAGGGTAATAGATTGATTTAGATGTAAGGTTAGCTTTATGGTTAAGGTTAGATTTAGGTTTAACTTTAATTTTAGGGCTAGTTTTACTGTTGGTTGTAGGGTAAGAGTTAGGGTTTGGGTTAGAGCTAAAGCTGTGGCTAGGTTTAGGTTTAGGTCTAGGGTTAGATTTATTGTTTGGGTTAGGGTTTCAGTTAGGGTTAGTGATAGAGTTATCATTAAGGTTAGGGTTAGAGTTAGGGTAATGTCTAGGATTAGAGCTAGTGTTAGGCCTTGGGTTAAGGTTAAGATTAGGGCTACGGTTAGGGTTATTGTTAGGGATAGTGCTAGGGTTATGTTTAGGCTAAGGGTTAGCCTTTGAGCTAGGGTTAGGACTAAAGTGATGGTTAAATTAGGGTTAGGACTAGGGTTCGGGTTAGGGTGAGGGTTATGCTTAGGGTAGGTTTATGCCTTGATTAGGGTTAGGGTTATTTAAGTTTTGTGTTAGGTTTAGGCCTAGGGCTAGTGGTATATGTAATGAAAGATCTAGGGTTCTGATTAGAGCTAGATTTAGGGTTAGGGTTACGGCTAGGTCTAGTGTTTAGGTTTTGGGTTAGGGTCAGGTTTAGAGCTAGGTTTAATGTTAGTGTCAGGGCTAGTGTTCAGGTTAAAGTTAGGGTTAGGGTGAAACTAGAATAGGACTAGGGTTAGGTCTAGTAGTAGAGTTAGTTTTTGGTTTAGGATAAGGGTTATTGCTAGGGCTAGCACTAAGTTTTTGTTTGAGTCAAGGGCTAGAGTAATGGCTAGATATAGGATTTGGTTTAGGTCTCGGGCTAGTGTTATGATTAGGTTTATGTATAAGTTTACTGGTAGGGCTAGTTTTCGGTTTCGGTTTTGGTTTCGCGTCAGGTTTAGACCTACGATTAGTGTTATGGTCAGAATAAGGGTGATGGTTAGGGTGAGGTTTTGGGTTAGGGTTTGATCTAGAATGAGGGCTAGTGTTAGGACTAGAAATAGGGTTATTGTTTGGGGTTGCCTAAGGATTAGGATTAGGACTAGAGTTAACATTATGAATAGGGTTTGGTTTAGGGTAATGGATAGGATTAGAGCTAGAGTTAGGGCTAGGATTAGGGTTAGGTTTAGGGCTAGTTTTAGGGTTAGGTTTAGGGTTAGGGTTAAATTTAGTGTTAGGGCTTGGATTAGGGCTATTTTTGTGTTAGAGTTAGGGCTAGGGTTTTTCTAAGGCCAATGTAAGAACTAGGGTTATGATTAGGGTTAGTTTTAGGTTAGGGTTTCGGCTAGGTCTAATGTTAGCATTAGTTATAGGGTAAGGGTGATATCTCAAGCTAGGGTTTGTGTTTGGATATGAATCAGGGTGAGGGTAAGTTTTAGGCCTAGGACTTGAATTAGTGCTCCGGTTATGGCTAGGTATGGGTTAGGATTTTGTTTAGAGCAATGGCTCAGTTTTGTTTTAGGGCTAGGTCTTGGATTAGGGCTAGTTTTTGAATTAGCAATAGTTTTAGAGCTAGTGGTAGAATGAGGTTTAGGCTTAAAATTAGGGTTAGACTTAGAATTATGGTTAGATATAGGGTTAGGGCTATGGCTAAGGTTTGGGCTCAGGTTAGGGCTATTGTGAGAGTTATGGTAATGAGTAGGGTTATAATTAGAAATAGGGCTTGGTTTTGTCTTAGGGTTAAGGCTAGGATTAGGGCTACGTATAATGTCAGGTCTAGGGTTATGGTTAGGGATAGTGTTAGGGATATGTTTATGGTTAGGTTTAGTGTAGGGGTCAGGTATAGAGCTAGGTTATTATTAGGGTCAGAGTATGGGTTAGGGTTTGGTTTGGATTAAGGTTTAAGTTTAGGACTCAAATATTGCATTAGGGTTAGGGTTAGGATTAAGTTTAGAGTAATGGATAGAGTTAGGTTTACAGTTCAGGTTAGGTTTAGAGTAATGCATATGGTTAGTGTTAGGGATAGGGTTAGGTTTAGGCCTAGGGTTAGCATTTGGTGTAGGCTTATGTTTAGAGTAATGAATTGGTTTAGTGCTAGTGTTAGGGCTTAGGTTAAGGATAGGATTACGGCTAGGTTTTGGGTTACTCCTAGGGTTAGTGTTAGGATTCAGTTTAGGGTAATTGTTAGGGATTGAGCTAGGGTTAGGCCTAGGGTGAGGGTTAGGGTTAGAATCAGGGCTATGGTTAGGGTTAGGGTAAGGGTTCTGGTTAGGGCTAGGGTTAGAATTAGGGTTAGGGTTATGTTTAAGGTAAAGGATAACGTTAGAGCTAGGATTTGGGCTATGGTTACACTTAGGATTAGGGATAGTGTTATGGTTAATGTTAGAGTTAGGGTTATGTTTAGATTAAAGGTTAGAGTTTGAGCCAGGGTTAGGGCTAGTGCAAGCATTAGGTTTAGGGTTTGTGCTAGGTATAGGGTTAAGTTTATGCTTAGGTCTAGGTTTAGGGCTTGTATTAGGGCTAGGTTTTGTGTGAGGTTTATGGCTAGTGTTAGGGCTATGGGTAATGTAAGAGCTATTTTAAGGTTATGGCTAGTTTTTGGGTTAGGGTTATAGATATGTCTAGTGTTAGGTTTAAGTTTTGGGTTAGGATAATGCTTAGAGCTAGGGTTTGTTTTAGGGTAAGCATTAGTGTTTGGGTTAGCATTTGGTTTATTGTTAGTGCCAGAAGTAGAACTAGCTTTAGGTCTAGGGCTAGGGTTAGCCTTTACATTAGGTTAATGGTTATTTTAGGGCTAGGGCTAGGCTTTTATTTAGTACTAGGAGCAGAGTTATGGCTATATTTAAGATTAAGTTTCGGTCTAATGTTAGTGTTATGGTTAGTTTTAGGTATAGGTTTACTTGTAGAGCTAGTGTTAGGGTTTGGTTCAGTGTTAAGGTCAGGTTTTGGCCTAGGGTTAGTGTTAGGGTCAGAATAAGGGTAAGGTTTAGGCTTAGGCTTTGGGTTAGGGTTAGAGATAGAATGAGGGCTAGGGTTAGGACTAGTAATAGAGTTAGCGTTTGGGGTAAGCTAAGAATTAGGGTTTGAACTAGGGTAGCATTAGGGTGAGAGTTTGGCTTAGGGGAAGGAATAAGTTTAGAGCTAGGGTTTGGGTTAGTGTTAGGTTTAGGGTTAGGATTAGGGTTAAGGCTAGGGTTGAGGCTCAGTGCTAGGTTTTGTGTTAGAGTTAGGGCTGTGGCTAATGTAAGTACTAGCTTTATGGCTATTGATACTTTTAGGTATAGGATAAGATCAAGGTCTCTTTTTTCGGTTAGGTTTAGGGTTAGGGTGATGTTTAAAGGTAGGGTTAGTCTTAGGGTCAGAGTCAGGGTGAGTATTATTTGTAGGGATATGGTTAGGACTAGGTGTAGCATTAGGCTTGGTTTAGGTTAAGGGTTAGGATTAGGGTTATAGTTCAGTTTTGTTTGTGGGCTATGGCTAGGGTTACAACTAGTTTTCAAATTAGAATTAGGGTTAGGGCTAGTGTTAGGGTGAGGTTTGGGTTTAGAGGTAGGGTTAGATTTAGAGTTAGGGTTAGTTCTAAATTTAGAACTATGACTAGGGTTAGGACTAATGTTAGGGCTAGTGATAGGGTTAGGCATTAGATAAGGTTGGTACTAGAAATAGGTATAGGTCTAGAGTTAGGGTTAATCTTAGGGCTAGGGTTAGAGTTAGTTTTACAGTTACAAATAAATTAGGGCTAGGATTAGAACTATGGTTAGTGTTAGTAATAGGCCTAGTGTTAGGGCTAGGTTTTGTGTTAGTGATAGTGTTAGGGTTAGGGTTAGGGGAAAGGATGTGTTATACCTATGATCAGAACTAGGGTGAGAGTTGAAATTAGGGTTTGGGCTAGGGTTAGAGTTCAGGTTAGGATTAAGGCTAGTTTTAGGGCTAGGATGAGGGCTCGGGTTTGTGTTAGGTTTAAGGCAAGAATTAGATAGAGTGGTAATGTCAGGTCTAGGGTTATGGTTAGGGATACTGTTAGGGTTAGTTTTATGGCTTGTTCTAGTTTAAGGTTTATGTTTCGGGTAAGGGTCAGGTTTAGAGCTAGTTGTGTTATTTTAGAGGCAGTGTCTTTCTCAGAGTTTGGGTTAGTTTTTTGTTTAGTTTTAGGGTTTGAATTAGTATTAGGGTTAGGGTTAGGGTTAGAGTTAGAGTAATTGATAGGGTTAGGTTTAGTGTTCAGGTTAGGTTTAGGTAAGGATAAGGTTAGTGTTAGCGATAGGTTTAGGGTTGGGCCTAAATGGATAAGGTTAGATTTAGGTTTAGGATTAGGGTTAGTGTTAGGTTTAGCATAACTGTGAGGGTTTGAGCTAGGATTAGGACTATGGCAAGGGTTACATTTATGGTTAGGTCTAGGGTTAGTGTAGGTTTAGGGTAAGGACTAGGTTTAAGTTTACATTTAGGGTTAGAGTAGGTTTAGGGTTAGGGCTAGTGTTACCATGACATTTATAGTTAGGGTTAGGGTAATGGGTGGGGTTAGAGCTATGTTTAGAGCTATGTTTGGGTTAGGCTTATGTTGAGGGTAATGGATAGGTTTAGGTCTAGGATTATGGTTAGGATTAGGGCTAGGGTTAGGGTTAGGGTTAGGCCTAGGGTTAGTGTTAGGGTTAGGTTTAGGTTCAGTGTTAGGGTTTGTGCTATGGTTATGGCTAGGGTGACGGTTAGGGTTAGTGTCAGGTCTAGGTTTAGGATTAGGGTTAAGTTTAGGGCTAGGGTTAGCATTAGGATTAAGGTTATGTTTAGGGTAGTGGATAGGGTTAGAGCTTGAGTTAGAGCTAGGATTATAGTTAGGATTAAATCTAGCATTAGGTTTAGGTTTAGGGCCGATTTTAGGGCTAGTGTTAGGTTTAGGGTAATGGTTAGGTCTAGGGTTAGGATTAGGGTTAAAATGAGGTGTAACACTCAGTTTAGGGCAAGGTTTAGGGTTAGGTTAGGGCTAGGATTAGGGCTGCAGCTAATGTAAGAACTAGAATTATAATTTGGCTTACTTTTAGGGTTACAGTTAGGGCTAGTTCAAGTTTTAGTGTTAGGTATATTTTTATGGTGATGTTAGAGCTAGGGTTAGTGTAAGGTCAGAGTCAGGCTCAAGGTTAGTTTTAGGGTTAGGTTAGGACTGGAATTAAGGCTAAGGTTTGGGCGAGGTGTAGGGTTAGGTTTTCGTTTAGGTTAAGGGTTAGGGTTAGGGCTATGGCTCGGTTTTGTTTTAGGGCTTGAACGAGATTAGGGATAGTTTTAGGATTAGTGTTAGTGTTAGGGCTAGTGTTAGTGTGAGGTTAGGCTTAGGGTTAGGGTTGGACTTAGAGTTATGGTTACTTCTAGGGTTAGGGCTAGGGCTAGTGTTAGGGCTAATGTTAGGGCAAGTGTTAGGGTTAGGGTAAGGGATAGGGTTAGATATAGGAATAGGGATAAGGCAAGAATAAGAGTTAGTCTTAGTGCTAGTGTTAGAGTTAGGGCTAAATTAGGGCTAGGATCAGGTCTAGTTTTAGTGTAAGGGTTAAGTCTAGAGTTAGAGTTAGGATTAGATTTTTGGGAAGAGATGGGTTTATAGCAAGGTTTAGAACTAGTGCAAGGGATAAAATTAGGGATAGGGCTAGAGTTAGGGTTCGGGTTACAATCAAGGCTAGTTATAGGGCTAGGATGTGGGCTAGCATTTGTGTTAGGGTTATGGCAAGAATTAGGGCTAGGGCTAATATCAGGTCTAGGATTATGGTTAGGGACAGTTTTCGGGTAAGATATATGGCTAGGTCTAGTGTCCGAGTTAGGTTTAGGGCAAGGTTCAATTTGAGAGCTAGGGATATTGTAATAGTCAGAGTCAGGTTTTGGATTTGGGTTAGGTTGAGGTTTAGGGTTATGGCTCAAATTAGCATTAGGTTTGAGTTAGGGTTAGGATAATGTAAAAGGTAAAGATTAGGCTTCAGGTTAGGTTTAGGGCTCAGGTTAGATTTAGGGTAATGGATAGGGTTAGGATTAGGCCTAGGGTTAGTATTATGTTTATGGTTATCATTAGGGTAATTGATAGGATTAGAGCTAGGGTTAGAGCTAGGGTTATGTTTAGGATTAGGGCTACACTTAGGGTTAGGGTTAGGGTTAAGGCTAGTGTTAGGTTTAGGATTAGGGTTTGAGCTAGGGTTAGTGCTAAGTATAGGGTTAGGTTTAGGATTAGGTCTAGGGTTAGCATTAAGGTTACAATTAGGGTTAAGGTAATGAACAGGTTTAGATGTTGGGTTAGGGTTAGGGTTAAGTTTAGGTTTAGGACTAGGGTTAGTGTTAATTTTAGCATATTTTTTAGAGTTTGAGCTAGGGTTAGGACTACAGCAAGGGTTAGGTTTATGATTAGGTCTAGGGTTAGGTTTACAGTTAGGATTAGAGTAGGTTTAGGGTTAGGGCTAAGGTTATCATGATTTTATGTTTAGAGTTAGGGATATAGGTTGGGTTAGAGCTAAGGTTAAGTCTAGTTTAAAGTGTAGGTTTAGGGCTAGGGTTAGGGTTAGGGTTAGGGTTATCATTTTCTTACAGTTAGGTTAAGGGTAAGGGTCAGGGATTGAGTAAGAGTTAGGGCTAGATTGAGGCTTCAGTTTAGAATCATGGCTAGGGATAGAGTTAGGGTTAGGGTTAGGGTTAGGGCTAGGTTTAGCCTTAGGTTCAAGGTTATGGTAAAGATAATGGATAGAGTTAGAACTAGAGTTTGGGCTATGGTTACGGTTAGGATTAGGGCTAGGATTGGGGTTAGGTTTTGGCTAGGGTTATGTTTAGGGTAAGGGCTAGGGTTTGAGCTAGTGTAAGTTATAGGGCTAGGTCAAGGATTAGGTTCAGCCATTGGTCTAGGGACAGGATTATGTTAGGTTTAGTGTTAGGGTTAAGGTTAGGGCTACGGTTATTATTAGGGTTAGGATAAGGGTTAGGGTAATGGATATTGTTAGATGTAGGTTTAGGTTTAGGTTTAGAGTTAGATTTAGTTTTAGGGTTAATATTAAGGCTACTGTTATGTTTAGGTTTATGGTACATATTAGGTTTTGAGCTAGGGTTAGGGCTATGGTGAGTGTTAGTTTTAGGGTTAAGTCTATTGTTAGTTTTCTGGTTAGGGTTAGTGTTACATTTAGGGTTAAGGCTAGGGTTATCAATACAGTTAGGTGTGGGGTTAGGTAAGGTGTTGGTTTAGAGCTAGGTTTAGGGATAGAGTTAAGTTCAGGGTTAGGGCTAGGGTTAATGTTTAGAGTAAGGTATAGGTCTAAGTTTATATTTATGGTAAGAATTAGGCTATGAGCAAGGTTCAAGACTAAGCCTAGGGTTAGGTTTAGGGCTAGGGTTAAG
Source organism: Marmota marmota marmota (assembly GCF_001458135.2). Lineage (NCBI taxonomy): Eukaryota > Metazoa > Chordata > Mammalia > Rodentia > Sciuridae > Marmota > Marmota marmota. The sequence continues at coordinate 450,546 of NW_026005726.1, read as the reverse complement.
GCTAGGGTTAGGGTTGGGGTTACGCTTAGGGCTAGAATTAGGCCTAAAATTCGCTCTAAGTTTTGTGTTAGGTTAAGGCGTAGAGTTAGGGCTATGGGTAATGTAAGAGCTAAGATTATGTTTAGGTCTAGTTTTAGGGTTTGGGTTATTGCTAAGTCTAATGTTAGGTTTAGGTTTTTGGTTAGGGTCAGGTTTAGAGATAGGTTTAGTGTTAAAGGCAGGGTCAGTGTTCAGGTTAGAGTTAGAGTGAAGGTTAAAGCCTGAATTGGGACTAAGTTTATGTCTAAGGGTAGGGTTAGCCTTGCGTTAAGTTAAGGGTTATTGTTAGGGCTAAGGCTAGGTTTTTGTTTAGGTCTCGAGCTAGAGTTAAGTCTAGCCTTAAGATTAGGTTTAGGTCTAGGGCTAGTGATAGGGTCTGGTTTAGGTATAAGGTTACTGTAGGGCTAGTTTGGTTTAGCGTTCGGGTCAGGTTTAGATCTATGTTAGTGCTATAGTTAGTATAAAGGTCAGGGTTAGGGTTAAGGTTTGGGATAGGGTTAGTGCTGGAATGAGGGTTAGGTTTAGGACTATTAATATAGTGAGAGTTTTGATTAAGCTGAGGATTAGGGATAAGTCTAGGGTTACCATTAGGGTTAGGGTTTTGCTTAGGGTTAGGGATAGGGTGAGAACAAGTGTTAGGGGTAGGGTTAGGGTTAGGGTTAGAATAAATCTAGGTGTAGGCCTCAGATTAGGACTAGTTTTTGTGTTAGTGTTAGGGCTAGGGTTAGGGAAACAGGTAATATAAGAACCAGGGTTACAATTAGGGTTAGCCTTAGGGTTAGGGTTAGGGCTAGTTCCCGTGTTAGTTTTAGTGTTAGATTTAAGGTTACAGTGATATTTACAGCTAGAGTTATTTTTAGGATATGAGTCAGGGTCAGGGTCAGTTTTAGGGTTTGAGTTAGGACTCAAATTAAGGCTAGGTTTACTGTTAGGTTTCGGTTTAAGGTTAGCGTCATCTTTAGAGCTAGGGGGAGTGTTAGGATATGAGTCAGGGTCAGGATTAGTTTTAAGGTTAGGATTAGGACATGATTAGGGCAAGGATTAGTTTTTGTAGTAGTTTAGGGTTTGGTTTAAGTTAAGAATTAGGGTTTGGTCTATTGCTCAGTTTTGGTTTAGTCCTAGGGTTAGAGTTAGGGCTAGTTTTACAAATAGTATTAGGGTTAGGGCTAGTGTTAGTGTTAGGCTTAGACTTAGAGTTAGCGTTACATTTATAGTTAGGTTAGATCTAGGATTAGGCTAGGATTAAGGATAGGGCAAGGGTTAGGGCCAGGGTTAGAGTTATGGTAAGGGATAGGTTTAGAACTAGGGATAAGGCTAGTGTGAGAGATAGAGTTAGTGATAGGGCTAAAATTAGAGTTAGGTTTTGGGTTAGGGTTAAATTAGGGCTAGGATTAGGGCTAGGATTAGTGTTCAGCTTAGGCCTAGCCATAGGGATAGGGTTAGGTTTAAGTTTAGGATAAATAATGACATTAAATCTAGGGGTTTAGATGTAGGGTGAGGGTTATAGTTAGGGTTAGTGCTAGGGTTGGGGTTAGGGTTATGATTAAGGCTAGGTTTAGGTCTAGGATGAGGGCTAGTGTTTGTATTCGATTCAGGGCTAGGATTAGTGCTAGGGCTAATATCAGGTCTAGGGTTATGGTTAAAGATAGTTTTAGGGATAGGCTTAAGGCTACATCTAGTGTAAGGGTTGGGTTTAGGGTAAGGGTCTGGTTTAGAGCTTGAGAATTATTAGGATTAGGGTTTGGCTTAGGTAAGGATTTAGATTTATGGCTCAAATTAGCATTAGGTTTAGGGTTAGGCATAGAGTTAGGGTTTGTTTTAAGGTTCAGAGTTAGTTTACGGTAATTGATACAGTTACTGTTAGTGATAGGGCTAGGGTTATGCTTAGGGTTCGCATTAGGGTAAGGGTTATGGTTAGGGTAATTGATAGGATTAAAGATTACTTTAGAGCTAGTGTTATGGTTAGGAATATACCTTGAGTTAGGGTTACAGTTAGTGTTAGAACTAGGTTTCGGGTTAGGTTTAGGGTGATGTTTAGCATAAAGATTAGTTTTGAGCTAGAGTTAGGGTTAGGTTTAGAGTTAGGTCTAGGGATAAGATTACAGTAGGTTTAGAGTTAGGTTTAGAGTTAGGGCTAGGATTATCATTAACTTTAGGGTTAGGTTTGTTAGGTTTAAGGTAACAGATAGGGTTAGGTTATGTTTAGATTTGGTTTAGAGTTATAATTAGTGATAGGGTTAGGATTAGAGCTATGGCTATGTTTAGGTTTATGGTTAGGTTTATGGTTTGATCTAGAGTTAGGGTTATGCTGAGTTTAATTTTAGGGTTATGTCTATGGTTATTTTTCCAGTTAGGGTTAGAGTTAATGTTAGGTTTCGGACTTGGACTATCAATAAGTTTAGGTTTATGGTTAGGGTTTTGGGTACCTATAGAGCTAAGTTTAGAGCTAGGTTAAGTTTAGGATTTGGTCTAGGGTTAGGGTGAGAGTTAGGGATAGGTCTAGGTTTATGTTTAGGGTAAGGGTTAGGCTTTGAGCTATCTTAGGACTAAGGTGAGGGCTAGGGTTAGGTATAGAGCTAGTGTTAGGGTTAGGGTTATGATTAGGGCTATGTTTAGGCCTAAAATTAGCTCTAAGTTAAGAATTAGGTTTAGGTCTATGGTTAGGGATATGGGTAATGTAAGATCTAGGGTTATGATTTGGGCTAGTTTTAGAGTTAGGGTTATGGCTTGGTCTAGAATTAGGTTTAGATTTTGGTTAGTTTCAGGTTTATAGTTAGGTTTAGTGTTAAATCCAGGATCAGTGTTTGGGTTAGAGTTAAAGTTAGGGTTGAAGCCAGAATTAGGACTAGGTTTAGGTCTAGAGGTAGAGTTAGTGTTTGGGTTAGGTAAAGGGTTTTTATAGGGCTAGGGCTAGGATTTGGTTTAGGTCTAGAGCTAGAATTGAGGCTAGATTTAGGATTAGGTTTAGATCTACAGCTAGTGATAGGTTTAGGATTAGGTATTAGGTTACCTGTAGGTCTAGTGTTAGGGTTTTGTTTAGGGTTAGGGTCCGGTTTAGACCTATGGTTTATGATACGGTCAGAATAAGGATCAGGGTTGGGGTTAGGGTTCGGGATAGCATTAGAGCTAGAATGAGATCTAGTGTTAGGACTATTAATAGGGTTAGGATTTGGTTAGCCTAAGGATTAGGGATAGGTCTATGGTTACCAGTAGGGTTAAGGTTTTGCTCAGGGTAAGACATAGGGTTAGGGCTAGGGTTAGGTTTATGGATAGGGTTAAAGCTAGATTTAGGGCTCAGTTTAGGGCTAGGTTTTGTGTGAGGTTTAAGGCTAGGGTTAGGGCAATGGCTAATATAAGAACTAGGGTTACAATTAGGGTTAGGGGAAGGGGTAGGTCAAGTGTTAGGGTTAGGTTAAAGATTAGGGTGATATTTATAGCTAGGGTTAGTGTTAGGATATCAGTTAGGTCAAGGTTAGTTTTATAATTAGAGTTAGGACTTGAATTAGGGCTAGGTTCACTCTTAGGGTTCAGTTTAAGTTTAGGGTGGTTTTTATAGCTAGGATGAGTGTTAGGATATAAGTCAGGTTCAGGGTTATTTTTAAGGTTATGATTAGGACTCGAATTAGGTCTAGGGCTAGATCTAGGTGTAGTGCTAGTGTTTGGTTTAAGTTAAGGTTAGTGTTAGGCCTGTTTCTCGGTTTTGTTTTAGTGCTATGGTTAGGATTAGGGCTAGTTTTATGATTAGCTTTAGGGTTAGGGCTAGGGTTATGGTTATGTTTAGGATTAAGGCTAGATTTAAGGTTAGGATTAGGGCCAGGTTTTGTGTTAGGTTTAGGGCAAGAATTAGGGCTAGGACTAATGTCAACTCTAGGTTTATAGTTAGTGATATTTTTAGGGTTATGTTTATGGCTAGGTCAAATTAAAATGTTACGTTTAGGGAAAGCATCAGATTAAGAGCTGGGGTACTATTAAGGTCAGAGTCAGGATTCGGGTTTGGGTTAGATTAAGGTTTAGGGTTAAGGCTCAAATTAGCATTAAGGTTAGAATTAGGATTAGGGTAATGGATAGGGTTAGGTTTAGGGTTCAGGTTAGGTTTAAGGTAAGGGATATGGTTAGGGTTTGTGATAGGTTCAGAATTGGGCCTAGGGTTAGCATTAGGGTTATTCTTATAGTTAGGGTAATTTATAGGGTTAGACCTAGGTTTAGGGCTAGGATAATGGTTAGGATTAGGGCTAGAGTTAAGTTTAGGGTCAGAGTTATGGTTAGGGTCAGGGTTAGGGCGAGGGTTTCCCTTAGGATTAGGTTTAGGTTATAGTTTAGGGTTTGAGCTAGGATTTTTGCTATGGCTAAGGTTAATTTAGGCTTTGGTCTAGGGTTATGGTCATGGTTATTGTTACAGTTAGGGCTAGGGTTATCATTAGGATTAGGGTAATAATTTAAATGTTAAGTTAAAGATAGGGTTAGATTGAGGTTAGCGTTAGGTTTAGGTTTAGGATTAGGGTTAGGGTTTGCGCTAGCTTAGATTTAGGTTTAGTGTTAGGTTCACTGTTAGTTCTAGTATTAGGTTTATGTTTAGGGTTAGGGTAGGTTTAGCCTTAGGTCTAGTGTTGCCATTTGGGTTAAGTTTAGGGTTAGGGTATTGGTTAGGGTTTGAACTAGGGTTAGGGCTAGGGTTAAGGTTAGGATTAGGGCTTGTGTTAGGGATAGGGTTAGGCTTTGGGTTAGTTTTAGTGTTACGTTAAATGTAAGGGTTAGGGATTGAGCTAGGTTTAGGGCTAGGGCAAGGGTTAGGGTTAGAGTCTGGGCTAGGGTAGGGTTAGGGTTATGTTTAGGACTAGGGTTAGCATTAGTTTTAGGGTTATGGTTAGTGGAATGGATAGAGTAAAGGCTAGGGGTTAAGCTATGGCTATAGTTAGGATTAGGGCTATAATTCGAGAGAGGTTTAGGGTTTAGGCTAGGGTTATTTTAGGGTAAAGTTTAGGGTTTGAGCTCGGGTTAGGGCTAGAACTAGGGTTAGGGTTAGGGTTAGGGTTAGGTTTAGGGTTAGGGTTATGCTTAGGGTTTGGTTTAGGTCTGTAAATAGGGCTAGGTTTTGTGTGAGGTTTAGGGCTAGTGTTAGGTATATGGGTAATGCAAGAGCTAGAGTTATGGTTATGGCCAGATTTAGAGTTCGTCTAGTTTTAGGGTTAGTTTTGGGGTTAGGATAAGGTTTACAGCTAGGGTTTTTGTTAGTGTAAGTTTCAGGGTTCAGTTTAGGATTAGGTTTAGGTTAGGTCCAGAATGAGCACTAGGGTTAGGTCTAGGGGTAGAGTTCGTGTTTAGGTTAAGGGTTATTGTTAGTGCTAAGGCTAGGGTTATGGCTATATTTAGGATTAGGTTTAGGTCTAGGGCTAGTGTTAGTGTTAGGTTTAGGGTTAAGGTTACTGGTAGGGCTAGTGTTAGGTTTCGGGTAAGGGTTAGGTTCAGGTTTAAACCTAGATTTAGAGTTAGGGTCAGAATAAGAGTCAGCATTAGGTTTAGGGTTTGGGTTAAGTTTAGAGCTACAATGAAGGCTAGGTTTAGGACTAGTAATAGAGTTATTGTTTGGGGTAGGTATAGAATTAGGGTTAGTACTAGGGTAGCAATAGGGTGAGGGTTTCACTTAGTGTAAGAAATAGCGTTAGAGCAAGGAGTAGGACTAAGGATAGGGTTAAGGTTAGGGCCAGGGTTAGAGTTAGGGTTAAAGCTAGGGCTAGGCCTTAGATTAGGGCTAGGTTTTATGTTAGGTTTAGGGCTATGGCTAATTTAATAACTGGAATTACGATTAGGGCTAGTTTTAGGGTTAGGTTTAGGTTGAGGTCTAGTGTTAGTATTAGGTTTAGGGATAGGGTGATGTGTGGAGCTAGGGTTAGTGTTAAGGTCAGAGTCTGGGTTAGTATTAATTCTAGGGTTAGAGTTAGGACTCGAATTAGAGCTAGGATTAGGGCTAGGTGTAGGGTTAGGGTTTTGTTTAGGTTAAGATTGATAGTCAGTTCTATGGCTTGGTTTTGCTTGAGGGCTAGGTTTGGGCTAGTTTTAGAATTGGCATCAGTATTAAGGCTTGTGTTAGTGAGAGGTTTAGTTAAGGTTAGGGTTAGATTTAGAGTTAGGGTTAGATATAGGATTAGGATTAGAGCTAGGGTTAAGGCTAATGTAAAGTCAAGTGATAGGAATATGGTAACGGATAGGGTTAGCACTAGAAATATGACTAGGGCGAGAGTTAGATTTAGACTTAGCGCTAGGGTTAGGTTAGGTTTAGGGGTAAATTAGGGTTACAATTAGGTCTAGCGTTTGTGTTAGGTTTAGGCCTAGTTTTAGGCTTAGGTTTAGGTATATTGTTAGATTTAGGGGAAGGGATGGGGTTAGTGCTATTTTTAGGGCTAGGTCGAAGGGTAGAATTTCAGTTAGGGCTAAGGTTATGGTTTGGTTTAGTAATAAGGCTAGGTTTAGGGCTAGGATGAGGGCTAGGGTTTGTTTTAGGGTTATGCCAAGAATTAGGGATAGGGCTAGTGTCAGGTCTAGGCTTACATTAGAGATAGATTGAGGATTAGATTTATGGCTAGCTCTAGTGTAAGGGTTCTGTTTAGGGTAAGGGTCAGGTTTAGAGCTAGGGGTATTATTAGAATTAGAATTAGGTTTGGGGTTTGGTTTAGGTTAGGGTTTAGGTCTAGCACTTGAATTACCATTAGGGTTTGGTTAGGGTAATATTAGGTTTAGGTTTAGGGTTCATGTTTAGTGTAGAGTAATTGATAGGTTTTAGAGTTAACAAAAGGGTTATGTAAGGCCTATGGTTAGCCTTAGGGTTATGGTTTTGCTTAGGATAATGGATAGGGTTAAGGCTAGGTTATGGTTTGTATTAGGGCTAGAGTTGTGTTTAGGCCTAGCATTAGGGTTAGGTTTTGGTTTAAGATATGTTTTAGAGTTTGAGCTAGGGTTAGTGATAGGTCAAGGGTTAGGTTTAGGGTTAGGTCTAGGTTATTGTGATGGTTAGGGTCAAGGTTAGTGATAAGGTTAGGGCTAGGGTTATCATTAGGTTTAGGGTATTGGATAGGGTTTGATGTCATGTTAGATTTAGGGTTAGCGTTTGTTTTGGATTAAGTTTAGGATTAGGGATGTGCTTAGGGTTAGGTTTAGGATAAAGGGTAGGGTTTTAGCAAGGGTTAGCTCTATAGCAAGGGTTAGGTTTATGGTTATGTCTAGGGTTAGGGTTAGGGTAGATTTAGGGTAAGGGCTAGGGTTATATCAGGGTTAGGGTTAGGGTTAGGGTAATGGGTAGGGTTAGAGCTAGGGTTTGGGCTAGGGTTATCATTAAGATTAAGGTTAGAGTTAGGGTAATATGTAGGCTTGGAGCTAGGTTTAGGGATAGAGTTAAGGTTAGGATTAGGGCTAGTGTTAATGTTAGGTTTAGGTTTAGGCCATGGCTTAGTATTAGGGTTAGGTTAAGTTTAAGGGTTAGGGATTGAGCTAGTGTTTGGACTAGGACGAGGATTAGGGTTAGAGTCAGTGTGAGGGTTAGGGCTAGGTTTAGCAATAGGGTTAGGTTTAGGGTTAGGGTAATGGATAGAGTTAGAGGTAGGTGTTGGCCAATGGAGATGGCTAGTTTCCGGGTTAGTGATATGGCTAGGTCTAGTGTTAGGGTTATTTTTTGTTGTTGTTGTTAGGATTAGGTTTAGAGCTAGTGTTTGTGTTAGGGTAAGTGTTGGTGTTCGGTTTAGGGTTAGGTTTATTGTTAGGTCAGGCATTAGGACTAGGTTTTGGTCTAGGGGTAGGGTTAGTGTTTGGGTTAGGTTAAGGGTTATTATTAGGTTAGTGTTAGAGTAAACTAAGTTTTTGTTTAGAGCTAGGCCTAGAGTTATCACTAGATAAAGAATTAAGTGTAGGTCTAGGTCTAGTAAGGTTTAGTTATAGGGTTACAGGTAGTGCCAATGTTAGTGGTTGGTTTAGGATTCAGGTCAGATTTAGACCTCTGGTTTGTGTTAGGGTCAGAATAAGGGTCAGGGTTAGGGTTAGGGTTTGGGATAGTGATAGAGCTAGATTGAGGATTAGGATTAGGACTAGTAATAGAGTTAGGTTTTGGGTTAGGCTAAGAATTAGGTTTAGAACTAGGGTAGCTTTAGGGTTAGAGTTCGGCTTAGGGTAAGGGATAGGGTTAGCGCTAGTGTTAGGGCTAGGGTTATGGTTAGGGTTAGGGCTAGGGTTAGGTTTATGGTTAGGGTTAAAGCTAGGTTTATAGCTTGGATTAGGACTAGGCTAGGTTTTGTGTTAATTTTAGGGCTACAGCTAATTAAGAACTAGGGTTACAATTAGGGCCAGTTTTAGGGTTAGTGTTATGTCTAGGTTTAGTGTTTGGTTAGGTTTAGGGTTAGTGTTATGTTTAGGATAATGGATAGATTAGGGTTAGGCTGAGGGTTGGTATTAGGGTTAGGATTAAGTTTAGGGTTAGGGTAATTGATAGGTTTTGAGATAGGGTTAGGGCTAGGGTTATGGTTATTGTTAGTGTTAGGGTTAGTGTTAGGTTTAGGGTTACTGCAAGGATTTAAGTTAGAGTTAGGTTTAGGTTAAGGGTTAGGACTTGGTTGAGGTTTAGAGTTAGGGTTAAAGCTAGGGTTGAGGCTCACATTAGGGCTAGATGTTGCATAACATTAGGGCTAGTGTTAGGGATACAGCTAATGTAAGAACTAGGGTTATGATTAGGGCTAATTTCAGAGTTACGGTTAGGTCAAACTCTAGTTTTATGGTTAGGTTTAAGTTCAGGATGATGTTTTGAGCTAGGGTTAGTGTTACATTCAGAGTCAGGGTCAGGGTTAGTTTTAGGGTTAGGTATAGGACTTGAGTTAGGGGTAGGCTTTGGGCTAGATTTAGGGTTAGGATTTGCTTTAGGTTAATGCTATGGTTCATTATGTTTTAGGGCTAAGGATAAAGTTAAGGGTAGTTTTACAATTAATGTTAGTGTTATTGCTAGTGATAGGGTGAGTTTAGGCTTAGGGGTACATTTAGAGTTATGGTTAATTTTAGGGTTATGGCTATGGCTAGGGTTAGGGCTAAGGTTAGGTCTAGTGTTTGGGTTATAGTAAGTAATAGGGTTAGAACTAGGAAGAGAGCTAGGGCGATAGTTAGAGTTAGTCTTAAGGCTAGGGTTATGGTTAAGTTTAGAGGTAAAATTAGGGCTAGGAATATGTCTAGGATTGGTGTTAAAGTTAAGCCTAGGCTTAGGGCTAAGATTAGGATTAGTTTTAGGGTTAGGTTTGGGGAAGGGATGGGGTTGTAACTAGGTTTAGGGCAAGGGTGATGATTAGAATTAGGTTTAGGTCTAGGGTTAGGTTTGTGTTAGAAATTAAGGCTAGATTTGGGGTTAGGATGAGGGATAGGGTTTGTGTTAGGTTTAGGGCAAATTTAGGGATAGGTATAATGTTAGGTTTAGGGTTTTGGCTAGGGATAGTTATAGGGTTATGTTCATGGCTAGGTCTAATGTTAGGTTAAGGTAAGGCCCAGATTAAGTGTAAGGTGTATTTTTAGGGTCAGGTCAGGTTTTGGGTTTGCATTAGAGCTAGGGTTAGGGCTAGGGTTTTGGATAGGATTAGGGCTAGAGTTAGGGTTAGGGTTAGGCTAGGGCTAGGGTTATACTTTTTTTAAAGAGAGAGTGAGATAGGGAGAGAGAGAGAAATTTAATATTTAAATTTTAGTTATCAGCGGACACCACATCTTTTTTTGTATGTGGTGCTGAGGATCGAACCTGGGCCGGACGTATGCCAGGCGAGTGCGCTACCGCTTGAGCCACATCCCCAGCCCATAAAGATATTCTTTTGTGTGTGTGTGGTGCTGGGGATTGAACCCAGGGCCTATACATTCAAGGCAGGCACTCTACCAACTGAGCTATATCCCCAGCCCTTAGGGTTAGGTTTTGAGTTAGGCTTAGGGTACAGGTTAGGTTTTGAGCTAGGGTTAATACTAGAGTGAGGTTTAGGTTTAGGATTATGTCTAGGGTTAGATTTACAGATAAAGTTAGGGTTAGGGCTAAGGTTATCCTTAGATTTAGGTTAATGGATAGGGTTAAGTGTCGGGTTAGTGGTAGGGGTGGTTTTAGGTTTAGGATTATTGTTATAATTAGGGCTAAAATTATCATTAGAGTTAGGGTAATGGATAGGGTTAGATGTCAGGTGAGGGTTAGGGGTAGTTTTAAGTTTAGGGTTAGTGTTAGTGTTAGGGCTAAGGTTAGTGTTAGAGTAAGGCTTAAGGTTTTATCTAGGGTTAAGGCTAAAATGAGGGTTAGGTTTAGGGTTAGCTCTAGGATTAGGTTTACAATTAGGATTAGAGCTAAGGTTATCATTAGGGTTAAGGTTTGGTTTAGGGTAATGGATAATTTTAGAGACAGTATTGGGGCTAGTGTTCACATTATTATTAGGGGTAGGATTAGGAATAGGTTTAGGGATAGGGTTTGGGTTATGTTTAGTTTGGGGTTTTATCTAGGGTTAGGTCTAAGATGAAGGTTAGGGTTAGCGTGATGGTTAGGCTTAGGGTAAGGGATAAGGTTAGTTTAGGGTTAGGATTACACTTTGGGCTGGATTTAGGCCTAGGATTAGGGCTAGTTTTTTTTTTTTTTAGGTTTAGAGCTTATTTTAGTGCTATGGTAATGTAAGTGTTATGTTTACAGTTATTGCTAGGTCTAGTGTTAGGTTTAGGTTTCGGTTAGGGTCAGTTTTATAGCTAGGGTTAGTGTTAGGGTCTGTGTTTGGATTAGGGTTAGGGTTAGGGCAGAAGCCAGAATTAGGATTGGTTATGTCTAGAGGTAAGGTTAGTGTTTGGCTTAGGTTAAGGTTTATCATTAGAGCTAGTGCTAGGTTTTTGTTTAAGTCTTGGTTAAAGATATCGCTATATTTAGGATTAGGTTTAATCTAGGGCTAGTGTTAGGGTTAGGTTTAGATATAGTGTTGTGGTTAGGGCTATTGTTAGGGTTTGGTTTAAGTTCAGGGTCAGAATAAGGGTCAGGGTTAGGGTTAGAATTTGGGTTATGGTTAAAACAAGAATAAGGACTAGGGTTAGGACTATTAATAGGGTTAGGGTTTGGGTTAGACTAAGGATTAGTTTTGGTACTAGGTTTAGCATTAGGGTTGGGTTTTGGCTAGGGTAAAAAATAAGGTTAGAGCTAGGGTTAGAGCTAGGGTTCGGGTTCGGGTTAGGGCTAATATTAGTGTTAGGTTTAGGGTGAAAGCTAGGGATAGGTCTCAGATTTGGGCTAGGTTTTGGTTAGCATTAGTCTTAAGGTTATGGCTAATGTATGATCTAGGGTTATGGTTAGAAATAGTTTTAGAATTAGGGTTAGGACTAGGTCTAGTGTTGGGGAAGTTTTAGGTTTAGGGTGATGTTTAGAGGTAGGGTTAGTGTTAATGTCAGAGACAGGTTCAGGGGTAGTTTTAGGGTTAAGATTAGGACTCGAATGAGGGCTAGGCTTAGGGCTAGGTGTAAGGTTAGGGTTTGGTTGAGGTAAAATTTTAGGGTTAGTGTTATGGCTCATTTTTGTTTTAGGGCTAAGCCTATGGTTCGGACTAGTTTTAGAATTTGCATTAGGGTTAGGGCTAGTGTTAGGGTTAGGTTTATGTGTACTATTTGGGTTAGATTTAGAGTTAGATTTAAATCTTGGGTTAGGGCAAGGTGTAAGGTTAGGGCTAGGGTTATTCTAGGCTTAGGGATAGGAATAAGGTTATGTTAAATGATAGAGTTAGAATTAGGGCTAGGGCTAGGGCGAGAGTTATAGTTAGTCTTAAAGCTAGGGTTTGGGATAGGTTTAGAATTAGGGCTAGGGTTAGTGTTAGGGTTAGTGCTAGGATTAGGGTTCAAGTAAAGTATAGGATTAGAACTAGGGTTAGGACTAAGGTGAAAGATAGATAGTCTGGACTAGGGTTAGGGTTAAGGTTAGGGATAGGGCTAAATTAGATCTAAGATTAGGGCTAGGGTTAGTGTTAGGTTTAGGCTTAGAATTATGTTATGGGTTATAATTAAAGCTATGTTTAGGGCTAGAATAAGGGCTAGGGTTTGTGTTAAGGCTAGGGTTAGTAGCATGTCTAGGGCTAATATCAGGTCTAGGGTTATGCTTAGGGATAGTTTTAGGGTTAGTTTTATGGCTATGTCTAGTGTAAGGGTTAGGTATACAGTACGAGTGAGGTTTAGAGCTAGGGGAATTATTAGGGTCAGTGTCAGTGTTAGGGTTTGGTTTAGGTTTGAGTTTAGCATTAGGTTTCGAATTAGCATTAGGGTTAGTGTTAGGGTAATGATTGTATTAGGTCCAGGGTTAAGGGTAGGTTTAGGGTAATTGATAAGCTTGGGTATAGTGATATGTTTAGGGCTAGGCCTAGGGTTAGCATTAGGGTAAGGGCTATGTTTAGGGTAATGATATATTTACACTTAAGTTTAGGGCTAGGGTTATGGTTAGGATTAGGTCTTGATTTAGGGTTAGGATGAGCGTTAGAGCTAGGGTTAGGTTAGGGTTATGTATAGTGTAAATGTTAGGTTCTGAGCTATGGTTTGGGCTAATTGAGAGTTAGGTTCAGGATTAGTACAAGGGGTAGAATTATGGTAGATTTTGGGTTAGGGTTAGTGTTAGGATTAGACATAGGATTAGTGGAAGGGTTAGTAAAAAGGTCAGGGTTAGTGTTAGGGTTTTGGATAGGGTTAGATCTAGAATGAGTGCAAGGGTAAGGGATATTAATACGGTTAGTGTTTTGGTTAGCCTAAGGATTAGTGATAGGTCTAAGGTTACTCTTAGGTTTAGGGTTTTGCTTTGGTAATAGATTTGTTTAGAACTAGGGTTGTGGCTATGGTTATGGTTAGAGTTAGGGTTAAAGCTAGGTTTAGGGCTCAGATTAGGCCTAGGTCTTGTGTTAGGGTTAGGACTAGTGTTAGGGCAATGGCTAATGTAAGAAGTAGGTTTACCATTATGGTTAGGTTTATTGTTAGGGTATGGGTTAGGTTTAGTGTTAGAGTTAGGTTTAAGGTTAGGGTGATATTTATAGCTAGGTTTCGTGTTAGGATAGGAATCAGGGTCAGGCTTAGTTTTAGAGTTAGGCTTACGACTCAAATTAGGGCTAGGATTACTGTTAGGGTTCAGTTTATGGTGAGGGCGGTGTTTAGAGCTAGGGTGAGTATTATGATATGAGTCAGGGTCAGGGTTGGTTTTAAAGTTAGGGTTAGGATTCGAATTAGGGCTCGGGTTAGGTCTAGTTGTAGTATTAGGATTTGGTTTAAGTTAAGATTTAGGGTTAGGGCTCATACTCCATTTTGTTTTAGTCTTAGAGTTAAGTTTAGGGATAGTGTTTGTGTTAGGATTAGGCTTAGCATTAGGGTAAAATTTGGAATTAGGTTTAGATCTAGTGTCAGGGCTAGAACTAAGAATATGGCAAGGGTTATGGCTAGGTTTAGGGTTATGGTAAGGGATAGAGTTAGAACTAGGGCTAGGGCTAGGGCGAGAGTAAGTCTTAGGGTTAGGTTTAGGGTTAAGTTTAGAGATAGGGCTAAATTAAGGCTAGGATTGGGGTTACTTTTAGTGTTATTTTAAGCCTAGTGTTAGAGTTAGGGTTAGGGTTAGGGTTAGAGTTTAGAGTTAAAATTTAGAGTTTAGGTTTAGAGTTAGGGCAAAGTTTGGGGTAAGGGATGGCTTTATATCTATATTTTAAGGTAGGGTGAGGGTTAGAATTAGGGTTAGGGCTGTGGTTAGTGTTAGGGTTATGATTAAAGCTAGGTTTAGGGCCAGATGAGGGCTAGGGTTTTTTTTAGGGTTAGGGCTAGGATTAGTGCTAGGGCTAATTTGAGGTCCAGAATTATGGCTAAATATAGTTTTAGGATTAGGATTATGGGTATGTCTAGTGTAAGGGTGAGATTTATGGTTAGCATCAGGTTTAGAGCTAGGGGTATTATTAGGGTCAATTTCTGGGTTAGGGTTTGGGACAGGTTAAGGTTTAAAGGTAGGGCTTGAATTAGAAATAGGGTTAGGGTTATGTTTATGGTAATGGATAGAGTTAGAAATCAGTTTAGTGTGAGGGTTATGTTTATGATTAGGGATAGGTTTTGGGTTAAGTTAGTGCAGGGTTAGGGTTACGGCCAATGTAAGTACTAGGGTTATGGTTATGGCTAATTTAAGTGGTTTAGGCCTAGGTTTACTGTTAGATTTATGTTTAGGGTTATGGTGGTGTTTAGACTTCAGGATAGTATTATTGTCAGAGTAATGGTCAGAGTTAATTTTAGGGTTTGGCTTAAAACTCAAATTAGGGCTGGGGTTAGTGCTAGGTGTAGGGTTAGGGCTTGGTTTAGGTTAAGGGTTAGAGTTAGAGCTTCAGCTCAGGTTGGTTTTAGGGCTAAGTTTAGGGTTAGTGACATTTTTAGGATTAGCATTAAGGTTAGGTCTAGTCTTAGATTTACACTTAGGCTTCGGTTTAGGGTAAAATTTAGAGTTAGGTTTTTATCTAAGGTTAGTGCTAGGGCTAAGGATAGGGCAAGGGTTAGAACTAGGATCTGGGATAGGGTTAGTTTTATGGGAAGGGATAGGATTACAACGAGTGATAGGACCAGTGTGAAAGTTAGTTATTCTTAGGGCTAGGGTTAGGGTTAGGGTTAGAAATAGGGCTACATTACAGCTACGGTTAGGGTTAGGGCTAGGGTTAGGGCTAGTTTCAGAATTAGCATCAGGGTTAGTGCTAGTTTTAGGCTTAGTCATCAAGTTAGGGTTAGATTTAAAGTTAGGTTTCGATCTAGTGTTAAAGCTAAGGCTAAGGATATGGCAATTGTGATGACAAGGGTTAGAGTTAGAGTTATGGTTATGTTTAGGGTAAAGAATGTGGTTTTGGCTAGGTTTAGGGCTGGGGCAAGGGTTAGTATTAGGATTAGTGCTTAGTTAGGGTTAGGTTTATGATTAAGGCTAGGTTTATGGCTAGGATGGGGTTTAGGGTTTGTGTTAGGTTTAGGGATAGTATTAGGGCTAGGGCTAATATCAGGTCAAGGGTTAAATTTAGGGCTAGATTTAGTGTTAGATTTATGCCTTGGTCCAGTGTAAGGATTAGGTTTAGGGTAAGATTCAGGGCCATTGTTAATTTTAGTGTTTGGTTTGAGTGTAGGGCGGTGTTGAGAGCTAGGGTGAGTGTTAAGATATTTGTCAGGGTCAGGATTAGTTCTAAAGTCAGGCTTAGGACTCAAATTAGGGATAGGTTTAGGTCTAGGTGTAGTGTTAGTGTTTGGTTTAAGTCAAAGTTTAGGGTTAGGACTATTGTTCAGTTTTGGTTCACTACTAGGATTAGGGTTAGGGCTAGATTTACAATTATCATTAGGGTTAGGGCTAGTGTTAGTGTTAGCCTTAAGGTTAGATTTAGAGTTAGGGTCAGGGCTGGGACTAACTTTAGAACAATTTCTAGGGCTAGTGTTAGGGTTACAGTAGCATATAGGGATAGAATTAGGGATAGGGATAGGGCAAGAATTAGAGTTAGTCTTAGGGTTAGGGTTTGGATATGGTTAGGGTTGGATAGGGTTAGAGATAGAGCTAAATTAGGGCTAAGATTAGGGCTATGTTTTGTGTTTAGCTGAAGCCTAGGGTTAGGGTTAGGGTTAGGTTTGAATTTATGGTAAGGGATGACATTATAGCTAAGTTTAGAGGTAGGGTGAGGGTTAGAATTAGAGTTAGGTGTAGGGCTAGAGTTAGGGTTATGATTAAGGCTAGGTTTAGGGATAGGATGAGGGCTAGGTGTGTTTTTAGGGTCAGAGCTAGTATTACAGCTAGAGCTAATTTCAGGTCCAGAATTATGGTTAAAGATAGTTTTAGGATTGTTTTATGGCTACGTGTAGGCTAAGGTTTAGGTGTTGGGTTATGGTCAAGTTTAGAGCTAGGAATATTATCAGGGTCAAGGTCTGGGTTAGGGTTTGGGATAGGTTAAGGTTTGAAGTTTGGGCTTGAATTTGTTTTAAGATTAGGGTTAGAATAATGATAGGGTTGGGTTTAGGAATCACGTTAGGTTTAGGGTAATGGGAGTGTTAGGATTCGGGATAGGGTTCGGTTTATTTCTAGGGTTATCATTATGGTTAGGGTTATGGTTATGGTAATGGATAGAGTTAGAGATCAGTTTAAGGTTAGAGTTATGGTTACTGTTGAGAACCAGCAAAGGGATTGTTTGGAATTTCTTACAATAAAATTATTTCTCCATATACTATGGATCAAATTGATGAGTTAGCTAATGAGTTAAATACTTGGGCAATAATCTTGTGTAAATCTAATATTACATTTGATAACCACTTACCATCTAACCCTTTGTTGTCTTTTTAGTCTTCTCATCCTATAGTTTTTCCAAAAATGACAAGAAAAACACCTATCATGAATGCTCCAAATATATTCACTGATGGGTCAAATAATGGTACAGCAGCAGTAGTTTTACATTTTTAGTACCCAAACAATCAGCTCAAAAGGTAGCGCTTAATGCAGTATTACAAACTTTTGTGATGTTCAAAGATTCTGTATTTAATTTATTTTCTGATAGTCAGTATATAATTAATGCTATAATATCCCTTGAAGATGCTGGTAGGATTTCTCATTCCTCTACTGTTTTCTCTTTGTTTTCCACTATACAAAATTCAATCTGGGACAGAAAAGATCGATTCTTTATAGGACATATCAGAGCACATACAGGATTGCCTGGAGCACTTAGTTTGGGCAATGATTTAGCAGATAAAACTACACATGACATACATGTTTTCTCTAAACTAGAAAAAGCTACAAATTTTCATAAAAATACAATGTCAATGCTAATACTTTACAAAAGCATTTTAAAATAACTAAGGTACAAGCTAGACAAATAATAAAACAATGTCAAAATTGTGTGACCTTTTTACCACAAGTTCATCTTGGAGTCAATCCTAGCGGACTGATACCTAACTATATTTGGTAGATGGACGTCACACACTTGCCAGAATTTGGAAAATTAAAATACTTGCATGTTACAGTTAATACTTCTTCCAGATTTTTGATGGGCTCCCTTCATGCCGGAGAAAAAACTAAAGATATTATAGCTCATTGCTTACAAACTTTTGCCACTGTGGGCGTTCCAAAACAGTTAAAAACAGATAATGCCCCTGGTTATACTTCTCCCTCTTTTAAACAATTTTGCTCATCATTTGGCATTACTCACATAACAGGAATTCCATACAATCCACAGGGACAAGGCATAGTTGAAAGAGCTCATCAAACTATTAAAATGTACTTATTAAAGCAAAAAGAGGTAATTGGAAAGAGTTATATATCTCCCAAAGATAAACTTAAAATAACCCTTTTTACTCTAAACTTTTAAAATCTGGATTCATCAGGGGTTAGTGCTGTGGAAAGACATATGTATCCAAAAAACGTACATAAGCCTAAGCTACTTTGGAAGGATATTTTAACAGGACAATGGAAAGGTCCTGATCCAGTGATTGTCTGGAGTTGGGGGTCTGTTTGTGTGTTTCCACAGAGAAAACAGCAGCCAATTTGGATTCCAGAGAGACTAACCAAAGCGATTTCTACAGACCAAAAAGAAGATGATTTGACTCAAATCCATAACAGCTGATATCCAGAGCTCCAGCTTGGCTATTCTTACACCTGCAACAGTGGTTCTCCCACACCTGGATTCTAATGAATAATGAACACCATTAAAGCCCATTTCAAATGTGAAAAAAAAAAAAAAAAAAAACCTTGGGGCTTGCTTGTGGGAGTACCTTCAGACCCATTATGCAAATTACAGGAAAAAGGATGGGATATCCAAAAAAGAGTCAAACCCAGGTGGTAACCAGGATG